>NC_056625.2:119521452-119821452 GCF_002870075.4 Lactuca sativa | reverse complement strand
CCCGAATCTACAGGCGTTGCAGTGCCCGGACGTAAGACGGTTGGGTGCAAATGGATCTTCAAGAAGAAGACCGACATGGATGGGAATGTGCACAGGTACAAGGCGCGATTGGTTGCGAAGGGCTTTACTCAAACTCCCGGAGTTGACTATGATGAGACCTTCTCACCAGTTGCGAAAATAAAATCTATTAGGGTGATGCTGGCCATTACTGCATTTCATGATTATGAGATATGGAAAATGGATGTCAAGACCGCTTTCCTTAATGGGAAGCTGGCTGAGGATGTTTACATGGCTCATCCAGAGGGTTTTGTCGATCCGAAGCATCCAAATAAAGTGTGCAAGCTTGAGAAGTCCATTTATGGACTTATGCAAGCATCTCGTAGATGGAATCTTTGCTTTGATGAGAAAGTCAAAGAGTTTGGATTTGTACGAAGCGAAGATGAATCATGTGTATATGTCAAAGCCAGTGGGAGCATAGTTAGCTTTCTCGTTTTGTATGTCATTGATATATTGCTCATAGGAAACGACGTCCCGACTCTGTAGGAGGTAAAGTCCTGGCTCGGGAAGTGCTTCGCTATGAAGGACCTCGGAGAGGCTTCCTATATTTTGGGAATAAGGATACTGAGAGAAAGAAGTAAAAGACTAATAGGACTTAGTCAGAATACTTACTTAGATAAGGTACTAAAAAGTTTTAGTATGGAAAACTCGAAGAAGGGAGAACTACCGATACAAAGTAATACCAAGTTAAGTAAGACTCAAAGACCAAGTACCGAAGTTGAGATAGCTGAAATGAGCCGAGTACCTTACGCTTCCGCGGTTGGCTCGATCATGTACGCTATGACTTGTACTCATCCTGATGTGGCCTTTGCTTTGAGCATGGTCAGTAGATATCAAGGGAATCCTGGTAGAGCGCATTGGATTGCGGTCAAGAACATCCTTAAGTACCTTCGGAGGACCAAGGAATGGTTTCTAGTTCTCGGAGGGAGTGATGACTTAAAGGTGCGAGGGTATAGTGATGCCAGTTTCCAGACCATCAGGGACAACTACCGTTCGCAGTCTGGATGGGTAATTACCCTTAATGGAGGAGCGGTAACTTGGAAAAGTTCCAAACAGGAAACTGTAGCTGATTCAACATGCGAATCAGAGTATATTGCAGCGAGCGAAGCGTCAAAGGAGGCAATATGGTTGAAGAACTTCATTGGCGATCTTGGAGTTGTGCCTGCCATGAAGGAGCCCATGGAAATTTTCTGTGATAATGAAGGAGCGGTTGCCTTGACCAAGGAACCGAGGGATCATGGTAGATCTCGGCATATCGACAGAAAATATCACTTTATTTGGCATCGAGTAGAAGAAGGACACCTCATGGTTAAGCGAGTATCATCAGAAGATAACCCAGCAGATCCGCTTACGAAGGGACTGAGCAGGATTAAGCACTTGCAGCATGCTAGGAGTATTGTGTTGAAGGATGATATTAGTTTAGATTAGATAGTATTAGAAACGTGTAATAGATAAATGTAATTGACATTTGATGATTAAATAAAGGAGTATTATTTATAAGAAATGTTACTGTCTTATGTTAATTGTTTAGCTGTTATTTCACTTTGCATGTTTTGACTTCCAGAACAATTGAGTTTATTAAGAATAATCGAATTATTCGAACTGTCCACAATCGTTCATATGTTGGAAGTAGGTATGAATGAAGATTGTCGTGAATTGGTGTGTAGATTGTCTAAATGGTATTAGACATAGAAAAGGTTTGCTGCAATGTTCATGAGTGCTTATGAACAAGTTTTGAGCATTAGAATAAACCCGCACTTGCTGGAATCATTTTGGAGTGATCACAACACGATAATATCATATGGTCTTAAAACCTAGATATATGGTTTATTATTTACTAATTGGTTGTACATTGATAATGCGAAACCGCATCAGTAAATTGATGTCATAAAATGCATTGTTGTGTATAGTTGGTTAGTCGATAAGTAAATGCATATAAGTCGAAGTTTATCTGTTACTTTTATCCTAAGAGGGTAAAAGTGATATCACGGCCGCTCGATGATTTGACTTGACTTACGTGACGGGCCCGGTCAGGATTGAACTGATGTGTTCAATTAAGTTCTATGTCAAATGAATCTGAGATCGAGAAAATTAGTTGCTGGACGACAAGTGTGATAATCGTCTGCACGATATCAAAACAGAGGACTGTACGATCCCTTATCTAAAGGACAGGTTACTGATAAGATCAGAGTTGATAGCGTCTTTGAGAGCTACGATTGCTAATCAGATTGTGTTTGCGTTTATAGTTACTAGACTTATCCAAGTGGGAGACTGTTGGATTAGTGTCTAAGGCTGCAACTATTTTAGGCAAGTACTTGACCCGATTATGCATGGTCCTTTTGGGTTGCCTTCACCATAGCAACTTGATAGGATGATTTAGAGAGAAGAGATATTATTATTAATGTATTATAAGAATAATATGTTAAAAGAATAGTAATATTATTATTGTTAATATAATTCATAAATTAATTAGGAATTAATTTGGTGACTTAAAGAGATTAATTGAATAAAGGGGTATAAACTGTCAAATGTGTGAAAGTTGTATTTTGAGCTAATAAACCTTATGGATATGGGTTGGACGATTTTAGGGATGTGGATCACCTAGAAATCGTCCAAGGCCTTATCTAGAAGAGGATTTGGATTGCTTTGAGGCTAAGTTATCCAAATAGGGTTTTAGGGTGAAACCCTAGGAGCTCACGGTATAAATAGACCCATAGGGTTGAGGAAATCGGCCACCCTTGTGATTGGAGTAACCTTAGAGCCTATTTCCGTCTTCCTCATCTCTCTCAAATCATCTTCTTGCTAGTTGGTGTTTGTAAGCCATTAGAGGAGTGACATTTGTGACTCTAAGCTCCATGAAGAAGAAGCTTTTCAAGCAAGTAACTCAAGGTATTATACTAGATCAGTTTTTCATATGTTTTGAATATTAGTTTACATTAGATCTAGCCATGAAAGTCTTGGATATGTTGCATGTTCAATTAGTGAAACCTAGATCCAAGCTATAGGGTTCAATGTGCACATAGGGAAAGTTCCTATGTCCAAAACCCATCACTCTTTGCATATGAGCTCTCTTTCTTTCTCTTTCTCTCTCTTTCGTGAAAGACTCCTCTTCGTGCAACAAAGACCATGTTCTCACTAGGTCTGTAGAACAAATATCCAAAGGACTTCTTTGGATAGTTGATGAAAATACATCTCTCACTTCGAGGTTTAAGCTTGTCGTTAGTCTCTCGTCTAACGAAAGTTTCACAACCCCAAACCTTGATATTCGATAATGAGGGAACCTTCCTTGTCCACATCTCGTGAGGTGTTTTGGCAACCTTCTTAGTTGGGACAAGATTAAGAATATGGGCAATAGTGTCTAAGGCATGCCCCCATAACGAAATTGGAAGAGAAGCTCGAATCATCATGGAACGAACCATGTCCAATAAGGTTCGGTTGTGCTTCTCAGCCACAACATTAAGTTGTGGTGTCCTAGGAGGCGTCTATTGTGAAATTGTTCCACTTTCCTTGAGGTAGTCATGGAACTTGATACTAAGATACTCACCACGTCTATCAGATCTAAGCATATTTATCTTCCTGTCCAACCGATTCTCGACTTCTTGCTTAAACTCTTTGAACTTTTCAAAGGTTTCTAACTTATGATTAATTAAGTAGATATAGCCATATCTGCTATAATCATCAGTAAAAGTCACATAGAATCGAGTAGCATCCATTATGGTAGATCTAAAGGGACCATACACATCTGTGTGTATGAGATCCAACAAACCTTCACCTCTTTCACAAGAACCAGCGAAAGGTGATTTTGTCATCTTACCCAAAAGACAAGATTTGCATGTATCATCTGACCTTAATTCAAACGATTCCAACACTCTATCCTTCTGGAGTTGGGCGATGCATTTCTTGTTAATGTGTCCAAGACGACAATGCCACAAGCATGGTTTGTGTAAACCATTAGATGAATCAATTTGAAAAACACTATTACCTAAATTGTCTACAATCATTACAGTTTCATACACACCATCACAAGGTAAAGCTTCAAAATAAAAAAATAAAAACACCATTTTTATAAGCTGAAATAGAACCATTCTCATCATTAAAAGAATATCTAAAACCTTGTTTGAACAATGCATGAAAAGAAATAATGTTTCGTTTCATTTCAAATGAGTAGCAACAATTTATTAAATATAATCCTAACCCACTACTAAGCACTAAGCCATAAACTCCAATCTTGGTGGCAGGTAAAGATCGCCTATTCCCCATGATTAAGTTTATCCTTTTTTGCTTCACATCTTCACTTCTTTGTAGCCCCTGCAAATTAGAAAAATGTGAAATCCACATCATGTATCAAGGACCCCAAGAATGAGAATATGATGAGCTATTAGATAAAATAGTGTAAATACCTGCCGAGGTTGGCTTCACCTTGCCATTCTTGATATCTTGCAAGTATTTTCAGAAGCTTCGTTGGTAATTCCCTTTGTCGCTGCAGTAGAAACAAGTGGCCTCTTTGGGATCAGAGACAGGGGGCATCATAACTGGATTTTCCTTTGGGTCCATTTCTTGACGACCTAGCTTAAGATTTTGCCTTCGAGATCTATTTTGGAGGACCTTTCCTTTTTCCCCTTCCCTTGACCAATGGCCAGAACGGGAGCACTAGCAGGAGTGGAGGAAAGACCTTTTCCCTTCATTCCTGCCTCAGTTGTTCACGGTAGGTTGTGCAATTGAGACAAAGTAGTTTCATTGTTGTTCAAATGATAGGTCAATATAAAATGAT
This sequence comes from Lactuca sativa, assembly GCF_002870075.4. NCBI lineage: Eukaryota > Viridiplantae > Streptophyta > Magnoliopsida > Asterales > Asteraceae > Lactuca > Lactuca sativa. The sequence goes on along the minus strand of NC_056625.2, from coordinate 119,816,624 downwards.
CATAATAACTTGGCAAAGAGTTCAACACTATGTCGATTGCCAACTCTTCAAAAAAATTCACAGTCAGCTTGACAAGCCTGTCCATGTATCGTTGCATTCTCTGAACGTGGCTACTAACAGACTCTCCCTCTTTCATCTTGCTAGCAATCAAGGGATTTACCACCTCGTACTTTTCTTGATGATATCACTTATGGTATTTCTCCATAAGGTCCTTTTTCATCTCGTATGACCAATAATCCTCATAGTGTCTCTATAATTTTGGAGTCATTGTGGCCACCATGATGCAAGCAACTTTTATTGCATCATTGTAGTGTTTCTTGTAGGAGACCATTAATTTAGGAGTGGCCATTTCTTCATCGATCTCATCCAATGGTCTCTCAAGGAAATACTCCTTGTCCTTGAAACGAAGGGCCATTTTTATGTTGCACATCCAATCATTGTAGTTGGTTCCATCCAATTGCACCTTTGAGCAGATATTCAACAAGGAGAAGTTGTTGTTGTTGGAGAAGGAGGAGGAACCAGAAGCATCGGCCGGAGTAGATATTTATAAGAGAAAGATAGTTTTTAGTTATCTAAGAATAATCCTCAATATAACACCCAATATGAAATATCAAGGCCAAAATCCAACTAAATAATTCACAACTTAGAAAAGGGATGTCGTAATCTAATTGTAAATTATATAAAGGTAGGTAAATGACAATTTACCAATTTCACCACAAGAAAAAGATATTTAATCGAATTAGGTTTTTAATGAAATTCCTAGATCTTTTAAGATTCATTGAAACTCTTCAATGGCATTTTTAATCTCGATTATGCTCTTTCATTTGTGATTGGGATACCGATGATCACAAACAAGAAGTGAATAACCATGCAAATTAGCTTGGCAATCTTGATGTCATTTATCACTTCATTTTAATGTTTCGGTTAGCCACATGCGCTCTATGAATCAATGATAATTTTCGAGACATCCATTTCCACTCTTTATTAGTCCATATTGGTGTGTCGGTTAACCACACACGTTCTACTAATGACTTATAAAGTGCAATTTGCAATTTCAAGGGTTAGCATACAAATTCATATTTTCCTAAAGTAACAAAGATTGAGAATTTTTTTTAAAAAAAGTTTAGTTACTTTTAATTGCCTTCACTACTAGAAAACTGGCCTTTAATGACGCGCAAACAATGACACTCGCCGATAGAGGGCACGCATTTATGGGTGCCCTAAAAAATAGTGTCAGTTTTGCAAAATTTGACGGATAGAAGACACACATTTGTGCGTGCCCTAAAATTAGTGTTAGAAAAGATAAAAAAGGAAATGCGGAGGGCACCTTTTATAAAATGTGTGTCATGTAAGTATGTCGCTTTATAAATTTTTAATGAAACACGCCTTTTAGGCGGGAAATGATCGATCAACAAAAATCCCCAAAATTTTGGAGGAACCGCTCATTCATTCCTCTCCACTTGCTGATGACCTTCATTTTCTCCCCCTCCTTCTCTCAATCAAGAAACCCTAACCTTTCTCTTTATTCACGAGCCAGTAATCACAACAAAGAAGATCAACAACAAAGACCAACTAGTTCGATTTATCCCTAAAACTGGTACAACTTCTGCAAATTCCATGGCCGCTTTAATATCCATAGATACGCTTTGAACCAATCTAACCATACCTTTGCCCAAAATTCTTCAAATATGGTCCGTCTTCATCTTTTATCTTTGCATATGGCCCATCTTCACATAATCAATAAGTTACTAGGGCTTTGAACCGGACCTCACATACTTCTTAGAGCTCACAACAGCTTCTCACATTTAGAAGCCCTTCCCGCTGGTAAAAAAACCCTTCCGATGGACACCCTAACCCGATGCCTTAAGCAGCGCCTCCACCGCCGACCACGTTTGTCATCATCTTCATCTAGGAGTTGTTCTATTGCTCATCGGTGCCACATGGCTTCCCAGAATAAGTCGTTGAGAACACGTATTGTTCTAGTGATAGTCTTCCATCTCCAAATGACCTACAAATCTGCAACCAAAAACGTTACAACATCAAAACACGTATTGCATATCCTACTTCTTTGGACTGCAATGATTGGGCGTCGCTGATCTCTTCCAGGAGTTTCTTTTTGACAACGAGGGCATCAGTCAGGTACTTTACATGTTAATAGATTTCTAGGGCTTATGTATGTTTCAATTTATATGCAACTTCCCCAAATTAATCTAGAGAAACTTCTAGGGTTTATGATTTTTTAGGTAATCTGTAGTGATTAGGTTAATTTACTCATAGTTTTGATTAAGTTTTTTTATCATCATGTCCAAGTCCCTTCTCTAGTGTGTTCCTGTGAGTCTTATACTCGGTAAGAGGAAACTGAACGAAAAAAATTCTTTTGGTTTCTGCATATATTTCCGGTAGAGCTCAATTTATGAATTTTATTTGCACTTTCTGCCATAGGATCATTTGTTAGGACTGTATTTGTTCTATGGTAAAAGCTATTTCATTTCAACTTTTACCCTCGTGAATGAAAATGAGAATGTTGATTGATTCTTCAATGGATTCAACTACAAAGTTCATGTCTAAATAGATTCTTGGATCCTTAATGACAATCACAAAAACAATGCATTTCAGATGTTTTACAGAATTATTTAAAGAGTATTGATTACGACACAACCAATTATTTATGAAAATGACCATTATGCCCTTGTCTCTTTCGTCTTCTTAATGTCCTTCATCTTCCTCCACAAGAAACCAAACAAAATCCCCAAAAGTCAAATTAAAAAAAACATAACAAAAACAAAAAAAACAAATATTAGCATCTGTTAGTGAACAAGAAGTAGTACTCAAATGGATAAAATTCAAAAAAGAAGAAAAGAAGATGAATTCTCAAATGAACAATTAAAAGACTATGTAGCTGGTATCTATTTTTAGTAGTGCAATTACCAGCTTGAACTGTCTAGTTTAAGAGACTATTAATATGGAATGGATTATTATGTTACATTATATCCCAAAAGACACTTTATGATCCACCTGCTTATTATAACTTAATTAGGAAAAAAATCAGTGATTTCGTTAATATTTTCATTGTAGTTTCTTGAGAGCAATAATGTTTTGCATCTGACAGTTACTATTACCGGTCCCTTACAATGTATTATCCATATAAAGGGTCCCACTTTTTTTTTTGGTTTCTACTTTAGGATTTCTAGATTTTAATATTATTGTTATGTTGACATCTTCTTGTAGGCTATTTATGCTCCTGGTTTATCTGTTGTTGGTGAACGCTATTACAAAGTTACTGCAGAGGCATTAAGAGTATGCGGGGAACTTGTTCGAGCAAACATTGAGGTGTTATCCCTTTCTATTTCATGATCTATTCCAAAAATTTCTTGTATTTATCTATTTTCTGCTCTGATATCACTTTATTGATTTGTTTAGGTTTCTAATTTTGATTTCAAACCTTATGTCCATCCAATATATAATGCCATCTTGTCACGATTGACAAACCGAGATCAAGACCAGGTTAGTACTTGTTTGTCAACTTGTATTGGGAATTTGGGATAACATAATTGTCTTTCTCCAGGAGGTTAAGGAATGTGCTATCTCTTGTATGGGGCTTGTTGTTTCAACATTTGGTGATCATCTCACAGCAGAATTACTGGCTTGCCTTCCTGTTCTTGTAGATCGAATGGGAAATGAGATAACCCGACTTACAGCTGTTAAGGTTTGTTTATATACTTTCTTTAGGTTTCCTTATTGAATGTTGAAGCTTTTTCCAAGTCAAGTTAGGATGTGTTTAGTTTGTGGATTCCGGTTGAATTGGAATTCGAGATTCCATTCCATGGCGTGTTTGCTTCCAAATGGCCGGAATCAACTCCAACAGATTAAAAATAATTAGAAAATGGTCCCTGCGCTTTCTGATTTTCATCGTGTTTGATCCAAAATTGAAACTTTTTTAATTTTTGTCCTTATTTCAAGGTTCCATATCGATTTTGGTCCTTGGAACCTTGAAATGAGAACCAAAATCGATATGAAACTCTGAAATAAGTACCTGAATCAGAAAGTCTCGGGGAGCAAGGACCAAATGGACAGAAACCAGCTTCTTGCTGACAAATGGACTACATGTTGTTTGTATGTTATGTTAATAACTTTTGTTGAGATATTTAGTTGGAAATTGAAGCTTCATGAATTCCTGAATTCTCTGTTTTCAGGGATTCAAACCAACAATAACAGTTTGATTGCAAAAGATGGCCAAGCATGTTAGTCAATACAAGAATTCCAGTGTTTTCGATGATGGTAATTTTTTCTCTTTGATTTAATAATAATATTTGTTTCTAAAAAGATTGTGCAAGTATTAATTTGCTGATTGGATTTATTTATTTTTCTTGTGTTTCAAGTGTTGAGACCACACCCGATGATGTTAAGGAAAAATTAATGGCAATGGATTTTTCTGAAGATGTGAAGTGCAAGTTGACTACTCAATTAGTTTGACATGGTTTATAAACTTTGTCATGCATCTATATTCAATGGCAGATTTGTCTCCTGCCTAGCCTTTGTCTACAATCAGGAATTTCCATAGGGGTATTTAGTCTCTGGAAAAGAAAACAATCATTTTGCCTGGTAATTTGTGTTTGGTTATAAAATTACACAAATTACCATTTTACCCCTGCAAGATATGCTTATATTTACTTACTAATTGGATGTGATACTTTGTGTACGGTTGGAAGGAACTGGAACTGGCCTTGTTGTACCTGAGAAACCTCTTGGAAAGTGAGTTGAATTTGATCTTCATCTTCTCTTTGAACATTCTTTCTTATAAAATTTTGTTTTATAGAATATTTAATAGGAGTATGTTTGCTTAAATTTTATACAATGACAGGGTTTTTCATGTTCAATGCTTGCATATTCATTCTCATGATCGAACAGCATTTGATGGTTATCATCTTCTCTTGTATTTATATTATGTTAAAACTTCAAGGAACCAAATGAGAGAGTAAATGACCATTTTACAACTATATTTGCATGAAGGGTTGATTAAAATTGTGGAGGAAAGTGTAAAGATTGATCAAAATTTGTCCCTAAATAAGCCGATTTATTTTCTTGGAGAATCTTTTGATCATGTGCTCTACCGATGTGACAGTGGTTTTGGTGTCTTGGGACTTCCCGTGGCTCATATTCAACATTTCAGCTTGTTACCCGGTAATTAATTAACTGTCTCTATCTACATGCTCTTTCACTTCACCATTGTATCTATTTTTCTTTAGTAAAATAAATATTAGGTAAAAGCATGGTGTGTTGTTATGAAACAAACAGGGCTTGTGTAGCCGCTAGATGAAGCTTGTATATGGCGCCAAACAAGAGGCAGCGCCACTGAAACTTTAGGAGCTGAGAAGGTTCAATTACAATTTACAAATTTGCCCTTCCGTTTTCTTAAATATTTTATTAATCCAATATTATCATATCTGTCATATCGTATATGTATGTTTTGGGATTCATGTGATCAAAATTTCCCTGGTGCTCCAACATTTTTGCCAGGTAAACCCAAGGGCTATTTAGTCATTAAAAAATGTTAAATTTTTATGGTGTCTAATCTGTTATTAAATTTGCAGTTGTGCAATTTGCGGGGCAGCATCCTGGTGGGCTTGGAGTTCCTGCTGTTGGCATGGCGTTCCCTGGCTACGTTACTCAGCCCAATGGAATGGGGAATTCAGAAATGACATGGTACTTTAAATATATATATAAGTAAATAAATATTTAAGATAATAATAGTTAGGTGATTAAATGGTTAAAATTGTGAAATTTTGTTGTAGGCTACCTATTTTGGCTGGTGCTGCTGGGGCTTTTGGCTGCTTCACCTTATATCACAATGGATGGTGCTTATCATGCAATGCCATCTGGCCAGACCTCTGCATTGCCTCCTACAAGGTCTGTTACTTTTTATTATGATTAACGATTCTGAGGGTATTTACGTCATTTACTCAGAATTTTGCGTTTTCAAGTTTTCTAGTAGATCACACTTGCTTGGCTAAATGTTATTTTGTATGCTTTCAAACTTGTCTTCTTCCTGAATTCTTTTTCTTTGTAAGTTTAGCCTTATTCTTTTCTTCAATTAAGTGTTGTCTGGAGAGTGTTGTATGAACAACAATAAATCAACATTTTTTTCCTTCTTTTTCTTGTATGAACAATACATAGTCATAGTTTGACTTAATTAGTTGCTTATTTTGTTTATTAGTTGCTTGTTTTCTAGCTTATTATAGTCACTGATTGGTTTCTTGTTATGCTTAAATCTTAACAGCTACCATGGCAACCTTCAACAGTAGTTTTGGACAGGCACCTTCTTGCAAAAGATATCGTGTACGTGTTCTTCTGCTGCTATTGTGGATTCGGGAACATCCATGCTTACTGGTCCAACTGTATGTATCTCACGTGAAGCTTCTGCTAGAATTATTAATCTTAGAGATTTCAAGTTTTTCATATTTCTTGTATCTAATTAATTTGTAAATTTCCGTTATAACTTTTATTGATTTGTTTTATCTTTCCATGGAACGATTATTTGTATGACATTATATTTTGTGCAATGAATTGTATTTTTGTATATGATATTTTATTTATTAAGAGACATTAAATGAAAATTTAATTCAAAAATTAGTAAATCTAGAAAAAATATTTTTTTAAAACATATAAAATTACGATACGCAAAAATGTGTGTCATCTTCATTTATGACATGGCCTTTCTTGACAGGGGCTTCCTTGATACGCAATGCGTGTCATAAACACGTGCGTCATAAGGTTACGACATGCAAATGCGTGTCGTCTTCCTTTATAACAAGGCCTTCCTTGATACGCATTGCGCGTCGTAAATGCACATCATAAATGCGCGTCGTAAATGCGCGTCGTCTCTCTTTATGACAGGGCCTTCCTTGACGCGCATTTGCGCGTCGTCTGAGCGTTTTACGACGCGCAATGAGCGTTGTAAAAGGCTGTTTTTCTAGTAGTGATTATATTTACTAATGGTAAGTAATTGTCCTATCAAACCCGTTCGGCTAACGACCCTCCACCTTACAAGAGAGCGGTCGGTAAGAATGGATACCTAATGGCGATCATTTTATAGGCTGCTTCCTTCAACTCCCTTTATAGTATGGCTTTCTGAATGAGGCGTACTAGTGGTTCGACTGACCTAGTCTTATACATAAAATAATAATTAAACATTTAATTCCACATATAGTATAATGTGTATTTTTAAAATTTTTCAAAAATACTAGTGTAACATCCCGACTCCCAGGTATTTATTTTAAGCTTTCATATTCAAAATTCTGGACCTACTCCACGAGTTGGTTGCCCCCAACTCGTCGTGTAGAAACCGATAAAGTCTCATGGATTCTAGAATATACTCGACCAGTTGGAGGACCCAACTCGACGAGTAGAGGTTGTGCATGAAAACTCTAATTTTTAGGGTTTTCACCCTATTTAAAGGACCTTAAGTCCTTTCCCCCAGCCACCGTTGACACTTTCACGACCAGAGAGCAAACCCAAAGCGAACTAAACCATATTTGAGTGTGTGTGTGTGTGTGTGTGTGTGTGAAAGAGGCTAAAAGATTGTGTTTGTTGCATTTCTTGAAAGAGGCTTGAAGATTTGGAGGCTTGGAATGGGAAGAAGCTTGTAGATCCAACATCTACATCGTGTTGGCACTCATTTGGAGGTAAAAAATCTTTACCTTGGCTTTCCATCCCTTAGATCTCTTCTTATACAAGTTTATAGGCATTTTGGTGCAAAATGGGGGTCATTCTTGGTTGGAGCTTGTCACAAGGATATGGCTTTAGATCTGGACTCCTCAAGGCCCTCTTTGACATAAAGCCTCAAGCTTTATGAAGCATTGGCCAACCTCCATGCCCTAAAACTCTTCCTAAGCTTAGTATGGACGATTTTAGCCTCATGATACCTTGAATGCACGTAAAGTTAGCAACTTTACATTGTAACTTCACCCTAGGAAGCCAGATATGGAGTTTGAAGCCATGAGCTCGACTGGAATGAGCTAAATGTGAAATGGCTGAAGGAACTCAACAAGTTTCATAGTCAACTCGACGAGTTGGATGAGGGTTTCCCGCTTTTTGGATTCTGCATGGACTCGTCGAGTTAGCAAGGTGAATCGACGAGTTGGTTAGCGTTTTCCCGACATTTTGGACACTGCATGGACTCGACGAGTTATCTGAAAAATCGACGAGTCAACTAGGGTTTTCACGATTCTATGAGTTCTGAAGGGACTTGACGAGTCACTAAACTGCACTCGACGAGTTGGGTTAACATGGACTGTTGACCTTGATTGCTGACTTTGAATTTAACTAAGGGTTGACCAGTGGGAATTTGAGGGTATCATGGTAATTTAGGATCTTGATGTACTTGGTCCAATGGTGGTTATAGGTGGTGGAGTTCGTGGTTGTGATTCGGGAGTTTGATTTTATCATTACATGAATGTTGGCCCTTTTCAGATTTATATCCAGGTTTATTGCATGTTGATATGCTTAGTGACCTGTTAGGTCGGTATCCTGGTATATAGGATGATGCTATGATTAGTGATGTGTTAGATTGGTTTGACTGTTTGTATATTCTAGCATTTGATATTTATGTGTTGATTGTGTGATTGGGGATGGGTTTAGGCGGACTTGCTTTGTGCAGAAGACCAATAAACCCAGGGCATACTAGATAGACTGCAAACCCGGGAAGGGCATACTAGTCAGACCGGAGGCCCGACGAGCGGTACGGATAGGTTGAAGGCTCGCGAGGCGGTTCATTAGTGTCGATGGCTCGGAGAGTCGTCCAGATAGGTTGATGGCCCTATGACACGGTCCAGCCAGGCTGATGGCTCAGTATGCATGTTGTTTGTTTATTTGCTATGATATAACTATAATATCTATGGTGTTGGTATTTTGGGGGAAACTCACTAAGCTTCGGGCTTACAGTTTTGGATTTTGTTTCAGGTACTTCGGATGATCGAGGGAAGGCAAAGGCGTGATCATGCACCTCCTCGCATTTTTATGATTTTGTTTCTGGGATACTCTGATATGAAACTATTATGAAAAAATTTTGTAATAAATAATGCTTTTTGAATGTTTGAAAAAGTTTTAAATTGGCTTGAATTTTATGGATGTGACAAGTTAGTATTAGAGCCTTGGTTTGAGTGAATTGGAGGAACACTTGTGTGAATCTAGTCTCAAACCAAGGAAAAGATTTTCAAATGGTTTTCAAAATACTAACGGAGGATGCAGAGTGTACGATCAGCCGGAGCCAGTAAGTAGACCCTAAAATACCAAACGGATACTTGATATTATGATATGTTAGAACAACATGATAGTGATAGGCTTGGGATCTTTAGGAATTGCACGATAGAATTGCCTGATTATATGATGCCTGATAGCTTAGGGTTTCCTTATATGAAATTGACATCATTACTATAGTTGCTTAGTGTATGCATAATAGTTGTACATAATTAAGATCTTATAGCATGAGAATATTTGGTTTAGCCTTATTTCATGTTCTTTTTTGATGAATGGCTTAGGGTAGGATTAGATATTCAAAAATCTATAGGGTCTAGCGTTATGTATGATTAGCATACACGAGTGTTGCAAGGTTGCTGAAAGTTTCATGAGTGAGTTATGCAGGGTCAGTCATCCAGTTATGAGATATTTAGCCTTCCTCAAGGGGTGAGGATTGAGTGCATGCCATGCTTACGTATATTCTTAGGGAGTTATGATGATACTTGAGACAAATATGGGTAAGTGTGGAAGGTAGTATGGCCCCGTGCTACTGAAAGAATAGGACCCATTCGCGTAGCAAGGAAGTCACAACCCCCAGGGTTTTGTTGGGGGTTGGTTCCCGAATTATTATATGGAATGTTTGATATCTTCCTTATATATTTTCAACATGGTGGTTACTAGACGATTTGTGACTAGATCCGGATCAGGATCGGTAGATGGCGGTAAGGAGGGACCAGCAGTGCCCGAGGTCATTGGTCAGATGAGGTCAGATGAGTTGGACACTAGGATTCGAGAGATCCTGCATGATGAGGTTCCTACTCTATTCCAAGAATAATTTTCGGAGATGTTTGGGTCTATCAAGACCGCTATGGTGGAGTACTTTGATGAGCGTTATGCAGCTCTTGCTGAGACGGCTTCCGTTGTAGCCTCCGTAGCCGTAGCATCCGGTGGTGGTGGGACCAGCTGAGCTTTTCAGTACCGGGACTTTGATAACATAAAGCCCCCGAATTTTGATGGGATTCAGGACCCGATTGTAGCCATGAGGTGGCTGTCTTACATGGAGGGATGCTTCTTCACATGCTCGTGTCCTGCTGACTAGAAGGTCAGATGTGATCTGAACCTGCTCAGGTTGATGATTGAGTTGTATACTAATGATCAGAGAGTTGCGGTTACATGGCATCAGTTCAAGGAGATGTTCCACGCTCACTACATTCCAAGGGTGGAGCGCGAGCGGCTGACACAGGAGTTTTTAGATTTGAGGCAGGTTATGGAGTCGGTGACGGAGATCACCCGCATGTTCACTTAGAGGACGATATTTTTCCTGGAGTTTGCTTCCAACCAGGCTCAGATGACACGTTATCTGAGCATGCTCATGACCGAAATCCATCATTTTGCTGCAACCCAGTGTTGTGATACACTGCTAGAGTTATAGGAGGCCACTAGGCGGCATGATCTAGAGATTGAGTTATTGTTGCGGGAGCAGAGGCAGGCCCTAGTGCAGTCACAGCCTGCACCGAAGCGGCCCAAGACCACTGATTCTAGGACTGGGGGCCAGCGCGTCCACACTTGTGGGAAGTGCAGGAAGGGCCATTCGGGAGTTTTTAAATCTGGTTGTGAGGGATTTTCGCCATCCAGCCCCGGTTCAGGATATAAGGATTTGCTATCCTTACGATCAGGTTGGTCATGTGAAGACCAACTGTCCACAGCTCGCTGCTAGGCCGACGCAGGCTCCAGCGTCGGCTACACTAAGGATTATTGACGAGGTTCAGGGTAGAGCAGAGCATCCGAAGGCTCGGGGACGCGCCTTCCAGCTTACAGCCGAGGAGGCTAGGACAGCATCGTATGTGGTTGTTGGTATGTTTCTATCCTTTATCTTATAGATTGTATATGTTTTATAATTATATGTTTGTACCTATGATTAGGTACGTTCTTATTGACATCCTTACCTGCTTTGGTATTATTTGACTCAGGGCGAGTTAGTCATTTGTCTCTCAGTCATTCAGTAAGGAGTTTGGTTTGCCAGTAGGAGAGCTAGAGTGTTCGTTGTGAGTCTTTATCGCCAACAAACACGAGATTTCCGTTTCTTCAGTCTATCGGTGTTGCATGTTGGAGATCTTCGGGTATCTTTCCCGATAGACTTGATTCCAATTCCCATGGGGGTGTATGTGTTATTGTGGGTGTGAACTGGCTTAGTCGCTTCGGTGCCATGATCAACTGTGAGGGTTAGCAGGTGGTAGTTTGAATCCCAAGTGGGGGAGAACCGATTATCTACAGCAAGGGCACCAGATAAGGATCAGGGTTTTGCTCAGCTGCTAGGGATCAATAGTACATTTAGCATGGGTGTGCGGGTTATTTAGTGTATGTGGTGGATACACGGATCAGGGATCAGCTTTGGATTTCGGATGTTCTGGTTGTCATAGAGTTCATTGACGTGTTTCCGGAGGAGTTAGTTAAAGTGCCTCCAGAGAGACAGGTCGAGTTTAGGACCGACCTAGTGCCAGGTGCGGCCCCTATCGCCAAGGTGTCGTACTGATTGGCACCACCAGAGATGCAGGAGCTGTCATCACAGCTGCAGGAACTGTTGGGCAAGCAGTTCATTCGTCCTAGCAATTCTCTTTGTGGGGATCATCGATTCTCTTCGTCAGGAAGAAGGATGGTTCACACCGGATGTGCATTGACTATCGGGAGTTGAACAAGCTGACAGTGAAGAGCCATTACCCCCTCCCACGGATAGATGATCTCTTCGGTCATTTACAGGGAGTATCTTGGTTCTCCAAGATAGACTTGAGGTAAGGCTACCATCAGGTCAGATTTAGGGAGGAGGACGTAGAGACGACCGCATTCTAGACTCGTTACAGACATTACGAATTCGTGGTGATACCGTTTGGGCTCACCAACATGCCGGCAGTGTTTATGGACCTGATGAATCGGGTATGTAGACCGATGTTCGATCGTCTGGTCATCGTGTTTATTGATGATAAATTGGTGTACTCCAAGACAAGGGAGCAACATGAGAAGCATCTTTGTAAGCTACTGGGAGTTTTAAGGCTAGAGCGGTTGTATGCCAAGTTCTCAAAGTGTGAGTTTTGGTTACGAGAGGTTCAGTTCCTTGGACATCTCGTTAACCAGGAGGGGATTTTGGTCGATCCGGCCAAGATCAAGGCGGTTATGCAATGGGAGGTTCCAAAATATCCCTTAGACACCAGGAGCTTCTTGGGATTGGCAGGGTACTATCGAAGATTCATATAGGATTTCTCTAAGATTGTGGTACCCCTCACTCATCTGACGAGGAAAGGGGTGGTTTTCCGGTGCGGCCCTAAGCAGCAGACTGCATTCGAGATGCTGAGGCAGCAACTTTGCGAGGCGCCAGTTTGACACTCCCTGAGGGGGTTGAGGATTATGTAGTATTATGTGATTTATCGATCACTGGATTGGGAGCGGTCCTTATGCAGAGAGGACGGGGGATAGCTTATGCATCGCAATAGCTGAAGCCGCACGAGACGAGATAACCCACTCATGATCTAGAGTTGGGAGTGGTGGTATTCACTCTCAAAAGTTGAGGCACATCATGGATCAACCGAACCTGAACATGAAACAACGCAGGTGGCTTGACGTAGTCAAGGATTATGACTGCGAGATCCTTTACAATCCTGGTAAAGCGAATGTGGTTGTGGAAACCCTGAGCGGCAAGTCAATTGGATCTTCTACTCCAGCTGCATGTATAAGGATATCTGTGGATTCTCCACTCGTGAGCTTGATTAGGGAAGCTCGAGCTGAGGGTATGCGACAAGAGAACTGGAAACTTGAGAGCATCAGGGGCGAAAACACCCGATTTGTGCAGGATAGCCTGGGATTATTGACCCGATGCGGTCGGGTATGGGTTTCGATGTTGGGTGGGTTCAGAAAGATGGTTCAGGAGGAGGTTCATAAGTCTCACTTCTCTATTCACCCGGGGGCCACCAAGATGTATCAGGATCTGAATTTGAGCTATCGGTGGTCGTGCATGAAGTGAGAGATCGCTTGGTATGTTGAGAGATGCTTGAGCTGTAGGAGGGTCAAGGCCGAGCATCAGAGGCCGCATGGCAAGCTGCAACCTCTAGAGATTCCCATGTAGAAATGGGAACAGATCACAATAGACTTCATTACAAAGTTTTCGAGGACGGCAAAGGGATTTAATGTTATATGGGTCATCATGGATCGATTGACCAAGAGTGCCCATTTCTTGGCCATTTTAGAGAGCTCATCAGCCGAGAAGTTGGCCGACGTGTATGTCCGTAAGACCGTTGCTTTCCATGGAGTTTCGGTCTCTATTGTTTCCGACCGTGATGTTAGGTTCACATCCCGCTTCTGGCAGAAGTTCCACGAGGAGATGGGCACGCGGTTGCATTTCAGCACAACTTATCATTCGCAGACCGATGGGAGCTGGGACTCCCACCTACCCTTTGCAGAGTTCGCCTACAACAACAACTATCATTCCAGCATTGGTGCTCCACCTTTCGAGATGTTTTACGGGCAGAGATGTCATACCCCGGTCTGTTGGGGTGAGGTCAGCCACAAGGTGATAGGTTGGAACGAGAGTAGATTACCGAGAAGATTCAGCAGATTAGGCAGCGGTTGCAGACTACTCAGAGTCGGCAGACGAGTTATGCCAACCGCTGCCGATCCGATTTGGAGTTCCGGGTCGGCGACATGATATTGCTAAAGGTCTCACCCTGGAAGAGTGTCATCCGCTTCAGGAAGAGGGGAAAGTTAGGTCCCCAATACATTTGTCCCTTTTGGGTTACTGCTAGCGTTGGCAAAGTTGCATATAGACTGCATCTCTCGAAGGAGCTCAGTCATATTCACAACACTTTTCACGTCTCCCAGTTATAGAAGTGCATACTTGATGAGGAGGTGGTGCTGTCACTAGACGATATTCAGGTTGATGAGTGCCTGAATTATGTGGAGAGGCATGTGGCAGTTCTGGAGAGGAAAGTAAAGGTTCTATGAAACAAGGAGGTACCTTTGGTATATGTACAATAGGATCACTGGTGGGGATCTGAATGGGCTTGGGAGCCGGAGGCTGAGATGCGGGAGCACTACCCGGATCTGTTTGCGGCAGCGGACTTTGAGGACGAAATCTAGTTCAAGTGGGGGTGAACTGTAACATCCCTAATCTCAGGTATTTATTTTAATCTTTCATATTCAAAATTCTGGACCTACTCGACGAGTTGGTTTCCCCAACTCGTCGTGTAGAAACTGATAAAGCTGTGTGGATTCTAGAATCTACTTGATGAGTTGGAGGACCCAACTCGACGAGTAGAGGTTGTGCATGAAAACCCTAATTTTTAAGGTTTGCACCCAATTTAAAGGACCTTAAGTCCTTTCCCCCAGCCACCCTTTCCACTTTCATGACCAAAGAGCAAACCCTAAGCAAACTAAACCCTATTTGAGAGTGTGCGGCTAAAAGAGTGTGTTTGGTGCATTTCTTGAAAGAGGCTTGAAGATTTGGAGGCTTGGAACGAGAAGAAGCTTGTAGATCCAGCATCTACATCGTGTTGGCACTCATTTGGAGGTAAAAAGTCTTTACCTTGGCTTTCCATCCCTTAGATCTCTTCTTATACAAGTTTATAGTCATTTTGGTGCAAAATGGGGGTCATTCTCGGTTGGAGCTTGTCACAAGGATATGGCTTCAGATCTGGACTCCTCAAGGCCCTCTTTGACATATAGCCTCAAGCTTTATGAAGCTTTGTCCCTTCTCCATTCCCTAAAACTCTTCCTAAGCTTAGTATGGATGATTTTAGCCTCATGAGACCTTGAATGCACGTAAAGTTAGCAACTTTACGTGGTAACTTCACCCTAGGAAGCTAAATCTGGAGTTTGAAGCCATGAACTCGACTGGAATGAACTAAATGAGAAATGGCCGAAGGAACACGACGAGTTGCATAGTCAACTCGACAAGTTGGATGACGGTTTCTCACTTTTTGGATTCTACATGGACTCGGCAAGTTAGCAAGGTGACTCGACGAGTTGGTTAGGGTTTTCCCGACATTTTGGACACTGCATGGACTCGACGAGTTGTCTGGAAACTCGATGAGTCAATTGGGGTTTACACGGTTCTATGCGTTTTGAAGGGACTCGATGAGTAAGTAAGTTGCACTCGACTAGTTGGGTCAACATGGACTGTTGACCTTGACTATTGACTTTGAATTTGACTAAGTGTTGACCAGTGGGACTTTGAGGGTATTTTGGTAATTTGGGATCGTGATGGACTTGCTCCTATGGAGGTTATAGGTGGTGGAGTTTGTAGCTGTGATTCGGGAGTTTGATGATCGTGGGAAGATGAAGGCGTGATCGTGCACCTCCTCGCATTTTTATGATTTTGTTTTTGGGATACTCTAATATGAAACTATTATGAAAATAGTTTGTAATAAATAATGGTTTTTGAATATTTGAAAAAGTTTTAAATTGGCTTGAATTTTATGGATGTTATAACTAGTCTATATTTTAAATTTCGAAAATTAAACAATTAATTTTAATTTAAAATTATACCAAATTATATTTGACAATAATTATTAAGTTCAATTAATATCCAAATTAATTATTTATACACTTCAAATATCAATCATATTAATCAACATATAATCAATCAAGTCAAATACTTATCTCCTAATTTCTAGGCTTTCATATTGTCATGATTAGTAAAATCGGATTTGGGAGATAAATATAGCATATAATTATCACATGTAATCAGATAAGGCAGATAAGCATCAAATTTTTTGGATCTGACCAAGCTCACATCGTGAGCAACGATTTTTCAAAAAAAGTTGTTTCTTTTGTTTGATCAATTCATCAATTTGAATATACATGAAAGATAGTTATAAGTCTCTGATACCACTGATGGAAATGTAGGTTACAAAATTTATATGCATTAAGCGGAAAACATTTAAACAATTCAAATGATTAGGGCACATGCAACCTATTAAGGATCTATGTCTTTCACATATAGGTAACATACGATGAACTATCATCCTACTAAACTTTTATTATGAAAATCAAATTGAATAGAATAAGAAACATACCTTGAAGATTGTTATTGAAAACAACCTTGAATCCTTTTTCATATCTTTTGGCAGCTAGCACCACAAGCATCGTGTCTCTGATTGTTCACACCTAAGACTAGTAACTAAGGATTATGGAGAGGGAGGATGTGATTTTCAGTTAGATCTCTCTAGGGTTAGGAGTGCCGAAATTGATATCCCTAGGGGCCTAATTATAGTGCAGTCAGGAAATCCTAGATAAGCCCAAACCCAATATAATAATATTATCTTGAACCGGGTAATTATCCATCTTCCTAATTATCCACCAAGGATAATTCTAGAAGCCCTAAGGCTCCTTACAACCGTCCATAGCCTCATGGAGGGTTCTAGAATGTTTGTTGCTCAACTATTGAACAATTTCACTTCAGTCCTTGCACTTTCAATTAATTCATTTAATCACCAAATTAATTCTAATTAATTTCTGATTAAATATTACTATTTCTAATTAATATACGATTTCCATAATTTATTAAAAAATTATTATTTCAATTTATTAATCAAATAATAAATCATTATCTCTCTTTCTCAAGAATAATCATGTCCAATTGTACGGTTGAGGGAAACCCAAAAGGACTGTGTTACCATCAATTCAAGTTTATACCAATTATAGTTATGGGCTTAGACACCTAATCCAACAATGATGTCCATTCTTTTTCGAGTCATGTGCTTCTTGTTGAGGATTAATTCAACTTGCATGCGAATGAGGAGATGTTTGTTTGCAGGTATGGTTTCATTACTACATTGGTCGGGAAGTCAACCTTCTGGGAATTCCACTTGGGAATGGCTTATGCGTCCGGTTCTAAAATCCATTTAATGATTGTTGCAGATTCTGGTATGTTGGGTTTTTCGGCTCGCACAGAAGGGGATGGGCTTGGAAAACCTATAAAGGATTCGGGGATGTTACTAAGAGAGATTCATAAGGTCGAATTTCGAGGACGAAATCTAATTTAAGTGGGGGAGAATTGTTACACCCATTTCCCAGAATGGATCATGTGAGGGCTTGGTGGGATCAGAGATCAGATTTTTGGGAAAAACTAGGTGCCACAACGTGGTGATTGGAGCACTACCACGTGGTGTATTTTATGCATGCTTGCGCATTTAGTTGGTCGCCACAATGTCACAAGGGAAATACCACAACATGGTAGCTGTGGCGGCCCAATCCCATGATTTTTAGGGTTTTCTCCATATTTAAACACCTAATCTCAACGATTATGGTATCCTTTTTAGCCTCCAACCCTTTCAAATGAAACCCTAGCCTCTTTGGAGTGATTCTTGTAGTATTAGTAATGATTCTTGAAATTTGAAGCATTTTCTTACATTTTGGAAGATGGAGTGGTGTGCTTGCTAGTTGGAAGACTGCATCGCTTCAAATGTTTCACTTCATGCATTTTGTGGAGTTTTGGAAGGTATAAAGCTTCCACCTTTTTGGTTCTCTCTTCATAGATCTAAGATTTATTGTATTTATTGGTTCATATTCAATTTTGGGTTGGTTTGATGAGATAAAGTTTGCAACTTTACAGCTCATGTTGCTCCCTTGATCACCATATCTTTTGGATCTAAAGTTTGATTGCGTTTTGAGCTCCATGCATGATATTTTGGTCGTTTTGCCCCATTTTGACCTAGATTGAGATCTAGACTTGTATTTGGCATGCATGTCCGTAAAGCTGTGATTTTTATGTTGGAATAGAAGTAAGAAAGCCTTTTGGAAGTTATGGATTTGTGGCTTTGGTTATTAAGAGCTTAATGGTTGAGTCCATGCCTTAAGTTGTCATTAAGGATTTAGGTTTAGAGATTTAGACTTATTGGGATGTCTTAATGGGTAAAGTTGGAAACTTTATCGATCAAGACCCTAGGAAGGACTAGATTTGAGCTTTGCAGCTCTTAAGGTTGAAGGAAAACAACTTAATCCATTAAGCTGTTAAGACCCAGTTCCCACAACGTGGCAAATAGGAGGCCACGATGTGGTGACTAGTGGATGGCAGATTATTTTGTCATTTTTCTCCCACATCGTGGAAAAGTGGTGGCCATGACATGCGACCAGCTGAAGTGGACTTTGATCGTTGACCAATGACTTTTTTATTAGTTTGACTTTTGGTCAAATTTGGAGAGGTGTTGTAACACCCGGCTAAAAATAAATCACATAAAGATTTTTTTAATATGTACTTCATAAAAGCCATCATAAAAATCGTTATCGTTTACAACAAAAGATAATTATGCAGGATAGGGTTCGAGCCGGGTTTACAACCTTACAAAACATTCTAAAGTTTAGTTATCAAAGGAAACACACTATGGCTACTCCATTAGGCTCTTTCCCTTATCCATGTTACTTGTTCCTGCAATCATTATAAGTTTATAACATTAAGTTCAAAGCTTAATGAGTAACTTTTCTTATATCAATAAGATATTATACTCATAAGATTCTCTTTTATATCAAAACAAATCATATACCCCTCGTGGTTATAATATATATTTTTCATGTATTCTTAATAAATCCATTTAGTAAAACTATCTCATATAAAAAATTGATTATCTCATTTAATCTCATCTTGTATATCATCAAGATTTCATCATATCATCTCATTTAACTTCTCATACATGACACCACCCAATCGCCTCTCATGGGCTACTACTATCAAATTTTATCTTCTATTAATCATTCTCTTTCATAATCACATATGTTCTTAAAATGAGAATACAATTATAAATTCATGGAATTTAGTTAAGCATACCATTAATCACAAAATCGATATATGAGGAAATCAAGGTTTAGTCACCTTATTCTTTATGGTTTATTTAAATGATATCCCGAACTTGGAACTTCCTTGCTCGGCCCTTCTTTTCGATTTCCTAATAACAATTATCTCATATATGTTCTTACCAAAATTCATTACATATTTCAACTCATAAACACCAATTCTCAATTGTGAAACTATATCATTTATTCATCATGAATAGAATATATATATAAGCATATAAATCAATAGATACACATAACAGGTTTAATTTACCAGTTATATTATTACATACATAAAACTCCAATCATTAGAAGAATTAATTCATTAAGTCATATTTCTTCACTTATGAACCCTAATCCTCATGAACCAAAATTGGCATACAATGTTCAATAACATGGTATTAAGTTGAAATCCAATTATAATATGTCATATAACCACCTAATTTCATCAATTGAACTCAAACTTTTCATTAAGGGTTTCAGCCATAACCTTCTAACTTTTCCCTAATTTCACAAAAAAGATGTTATAGATGATTATTATTACCTTGATTCAACAATTTGGAGTTATATGCCTTCATTATCTTCAAAATTGGACTTAGGAGGGTTTAATAGGTGATAATTGTGCCTTAGTATGCATTTTAGAGAGTTGGAATCGAATTACCCTGTTTAAGGGTGAAACTCGTTTTAACATCTGATGCATCGTCACGTCGTGAACTTCATTGTTCACATCGTGAGCTTATTATTCACGTCGTGGGCTTCATCAATCACGTCGTGATATTTATTCATGACATTTCTTTAATACAACAAAAATAGGATCCGACACTAATAATATAAGGTAACATACTGTAACGTCCGTAGATCCGGGCTAGTCAATTTAGAGCCAATAAGTGCCGAAAATGACTTTTTAGCAGAAGATTATTTATAATAAATAGTCTTAACCAAGTTGTAAAATATGTCTCAAGGTTTCCGTACGTATAAAAAACGCCGAAATCCAAGTTATAACGAAGAAGTTATGACCCGTCGAAGTTTCGAGACGAAACCGGCATGACACCGGGAAGCGTAAATAGTGAATTTATCAAAGAGCGAGATTTAGCCTTAGTGACCTAAACGAAACTCGTAGAATATGTTAAACCGAGAAAATCCATAAAAAGAACGCCCAAATCTAACTTCGTATGAAGAAGTTATGATTTTTCTAAGATTCGGCTTAGCAGTGCACGGCCCGAAACTCGAATTTTAGTTCGAGCGGTTTTTGGCTTACGTGACCTAAATGAGAGTTGAATATCTCATTAATAGGAACTCAACGGTAAAAAGATAGATGAAAACGGAGTCCATATGAAGGAGTTACGAATTCTTCGCGGTCATTTAGCAGTCTAATCTCCTCCTACTATTAAATTTAAGATCGGTCGAGAGTTAGCCAATGGAGTCTAAATAAAAGTTGTAGATCGTGATTTTACCTACGCGTGGATATAAAGAACGTCGAAAACGGAGCTGGTATGCTAAAGTTATGATTTTTCTAAGTCAGGAGGCTGATACGCGATATTAGGTGACGTGGCGCGATCACAACCATTGCTTTCTCTCGAAGGAAAGCCATCAGATGATGACACGTGACACCAACTCAGCGAGTAGGTCCTCCTACTCGGTGAGTACATCAGGATTTCACACTATAAATAGATGTGCCGGGTTCCATTCATTCTCACACCTTTCCTCTTCCACTTTCTCTCTCTAAACTCTCTCTCCAGCCCCCCTTAAGCCCTCTAAAGCCTAGGTAAACCCCCTAGCACCCGAAGGAAGCCCCGAGGCTCCCAAAGTTCCGAGAAAAAAGCCTTTCGGCTCGGGAACGCTGCTCCAGCGAAACCCGGTTTTGCGAAGAAAAAAAAAACCCGCTGTAAGTGAGCTACGCCTACGCTATTTTTAATATAGCTTCTAATTAATTATAGTAACATTATTAGGACCTTAAAATAATTATTTGGGCTATTATTATGAGTTATATAGTGTTGTTTAACGCTTATACAATAATAATAATAATAATAGCTAGACTATTAATTAGTCGCGGTTAACGTTAGACTAAACCCTAGTGGTATTGATACTAGGTTTTGTCAAGGAAAATTGTTTTAAGAGTTACGATGTACTGTCCGAAAACCGAGTCACCACCTACTCAGGTGAGTGCATAGTTACTTTCATCTTACACATAGATATGAAGTATTTTATATAAATTACGTGCTATGTGTGCATATTACCTGAGTACTTGTTGTCTATGTTGGATGAACGATTTTATACACGATTTAAATGATTTAAACTGTATATGTATTTTATATCTACGAAAATGTTGGGTTAAGACATGGGTAGATGTAATAGATGAAATATGAGTTGGATGATGAGTTGAGAGGTGAAATAGACCGTGAGGTGAGGGTGAGAGGTGGACAATGTGAGAAGCCTTTTTCCAAATGATGGCCCCGTCATTCAGCAGAGTATGGATGACAACCACGGACTATTCTAGACAGTCCAGTGGAACACCAGCAGGCTCGCAACCAGTAGGTATTGTGAACGATGTGTTCACTGGTGTACTCTAAAAACCCATTGATATGTATTGCGAGTGGACTCTCGAAAATGATACTGTCAATAAAACCCTGGTAGATGCGCCTAAAGGGCTCTACCGGCAGAAGCGCCTAATAGAGAACTTCATAACCCCGACAGATGCGCCTAAAAGGACTATTCTGGCAGATGCGCCCCATAGAGAATGTCACAATTTTGGCAGTTGTGCCTAAGTGACAGAATTAGCAGTTGTGCTTGACAGATGTGTCATTTACAACGATGGAATCCGTACCTATTCCTTAGGATACTCCTTAGGAATGAATGAACAAGAAATAGCTGATTCTTAGGGTAGATCATTAAGAATAAAGAAGATAATGGGGATGGGTAATTGGGTTAACTGTTTGATGATTAAACATAATAATTATATTATTGTGGGTTGAAAACCCTATTACTCACCAGGTTTCCCAACCTGACCAACTTAGTTTATTTATATCACAGGTGTCGATATGAAGTGACATTACACTGAGAGATTAAAGAGATGTAGATCACTAGTGTAAATAAATGTAAGTTCCGTTTATGCTTATGTTCCTGTATTGACAATGACATCCCAAACGTTTTAAAATGAATAAAATACGTTTCTTCAAAAAAAAAATTGATAACGTATTTATCATATTTTTCTGGGAACAAATTCCGCAACATTTTTATGAAAAGAAGTACTCTAATTTTTAAACAAAGCATAAACAAAATCGGTCTTTTCTGGCCGTGAAAATGGGGATGTCACAGTTGGTATCAGAGCATTAGTTTAAGTGAACTAGGAATTTGTAGGATTTCTAGACTTAAACTTAGAATGCTAAGCGATGATTGTGAGATGTGAGCACTAGCTTATTTTAGGAATGGTGCCTAAAATGATTTTATGTGCTAAATGCTTTGTGTATGATATGTTGTTATTTGTTCGGATCTATGGTCTGTTGCCGACCGGATCTGGAAACCTTATGTGTTTAGGATTTTAAGCGTACGATTACGATATTAGAACTAGCATATAAACGTTTCAGGGTGATAAGGATGATTTAAACGTCAATCCTAAATAAAGATCTAGATTCACCTTATTCGGTGTATAGATCAAGATGGCAAGGACCCGTAGCGGAAACGTGAATGCAAATGGGAACTGAGATCAGCCTCCAATGATTGAGCAAATACTGGTTGTGGTGGCCACTGTTGAGCCAATAACGATAGTCTCAGTGCAAGCAATGATCCAGGCAATGTTGGATCGTCAAATGGAGGAAACCAGACGTTTGGTCCAACAAAATCGAGAGGAAGCGACCATATAGGTCGAACAGCCCGAGTTGAACGAAGGGCAGACTGAGGAGGGAAACTACAGTGGGACTGTTGGTCAAGCCAACCCACCAATAGTTAGGCAAAACCACCAGCATGGAGGAAATGATGGACGTGGATGCAAATACAAGGATTTCATAGCGTCCAAACCTCCAAGTCTATCTGGAAGCTCGATGCCGGTGGAAGTAATGAACTGGATCTCTAAGATGGAGACGATGTTTGAGATTTGCGAGTGTAGTAACAGGCAGAAGACCGCTCTCGTGGTTCCTCTGTTGAAATCTGGAGTACTAAGCTGGTGGAAGCTATTGGCTTATTCAATGCACAAAGGTGAAGCAAGCAAGATGTCATGGGATGATTTTCTGGTGCAGTTGAAGATGCAATACTGCTCTGAGCAGGATCTTCTGGAGATCAACAACGAATTCCAGAATCTGAAGAAGGGAAGAATGAGCGTTACTGAATACGCTGCAAGCTTTACTAAGAAATAAAGCTTGTTCCTCACCTCGTCCCAACTGAACTCTCCAAGGTTAACAAGTTTGCCCTCGGATTACCAGCAGACTTTGGTCCAATGGTCAAGCAAAATACCACTCTGAAAGCCACCATCTGGGCTGCTAAAAATGTGGAGACCCAGATACGAGAGAAGGGTCTGGAGAGAGCGGAGGTGGGAGAGAAAATGAAATTTGAAGGATCTTTAAATTCCAACGAGAAGAGAAAATTATGGAAGAAGTTCGAAAGAGGAGGAGGAAGTGAAGAAAGATGGTGGGAAAAGTGAAAAAAGAAACACACTGGAAAATGCGGTGAGGAGGTGACTTGTTTCAAGTGTGGGAAGCATGGGCACTATGCCAATGAGTGTACATTCAGCAAAAGGGTGTGTTACGGATGTAACAAGGAAGGCCACTTCAA
This sequence comes from Lactuca sativa, assembly GCF_002870075.4. Taxonomy (NCBI): domain Eukaryota; kingdom Viridiplantae; phylum Streptophyta; class Magnoliopsida; order Asterales; family Asteraceae; genus Lactuca; species Lactuca sativa. The sequence continues at coordinate 119,792,813 of NC_056625.2, read as the reverse complement.
AGAAGAGTGCCCAAAGAGAGAGGGGGCTACAAAGCCAAATGTGTCGCCAAAGCCAAAGGCGAGAGCATTTCAAATGATCCTTGACGTAGCAGATGACAATGCGAGGATTTAGGAGTGAAGGCTTGACATCCAAGGATCGAGTTATGGAGTAATCGTGTAGATAGTACCTCGCGATGTAGCCTGTTAGGGACATAGTTTAGGGTGAACTTGAATACCTATGTAAACATTTCAAGGAATAATATAAAACCTTTGATTTGATATTTGATGTGTTAAACTGTTATGTGATTTTCTTGTATGGTGACTTGGAAAACTGCGAGACAATACTTGGGACGAGTATGAGTAGGTGTGGATGGTAGTAGAGGCCTATACTACCGGAAGCACAGGACTCACACTTGGATCAGGGAAAGTCACAAGGTTACCGAGAAGCTAGTAATTGATTTCGTTTTATTCAAGTATGTCGTTACCATTGTTTCAGTAAAGACTAAGAAGATTGTTGTTATCCCGACCCTAGTGGTCATATCACATTGAGTCCGACTGCGATGAGTAGGTTACGTGGTTCAGAGAACCAACTTTGATGTAGCGTCCGACTTAAACCAAATGATTGAAATCAAAGCGATCAATAGAAGTATCGCGCTCGTTGTTAAATAAGTTGGTAGCTAGAAATGCTACATGTTAAAATGTGATTATATCACATTAGACCATGAAGGAAGGCATATTCCATTCCGGAATTTGACTCTAAGAGACCTGAGTCTAAGCGTGGCTACATACGATGATAGGTCATCAGAATATGACACATAGGTCAATTGTAATAATCAAATTAACTTATCCTAAGTTTGTTAAGAAGAAGAAGGAGTCTATGATAAATAATAAGGTGTGACACGAAGGTCATGATTGAAAGTCTAACGAGCAGGTGCAAGACCGAGCACCACCTACAGTCAAGGAGTCCAAGAGTTAGCTACTCGTTCGAAGCAACATAGAAGTTACAGTTATTACCTAGGATGAAGAGATAACGTATGGATTCATTATACAATCCTGTTTCGTTGATGATTCCAGGACGTAATCATCCTAAGGGTGAGATAATTGTAACACCCGTAGATCCGGGCTAGTCAATTTAGAGGCAATAAGTGTCGAAAACGCCTTATCGGCAAAAGATTATTTATAATAAATAGTCTTAACCAAGTTGTAAAATATGTCTCAAGGTTTCCGTACATATAAAGAACGCCGAAATCCGAGTTATAACGAAGAAGTTATGACCCTTCGAAGTTTCGAGACGAAACCGGCACGGCACCGGGAAGCGTAAATAGTGAATTTACGATAGAGCGAGATTTAGCCTTCGAGACCTAAACGAAAGTCGTAGAATATGTTAAACTGACAAAATCCATTGAAAGAACGCCCAAATCTGACTTCGTATGAAGAAGTTATGATTTTTCTAAGATTCGGCTTAGCAGTGCACGGCCCGAAACTCGAATTTTAGTTCCAGCGGTTTTTGGCTTACGTGATCTAAATGAGAGTTGAATATCTCATTAATAGGAACTCAACGGTAAAAGATAGACGAAAACGGAGTCCGTATGAAGGAGTTACGAATTCTTCGCGGTCATTTAGCAGTCTAATATCCTCCTACTGTCAAATTTAAGATCGGTCAAGAATTAGCCAACGGAGTCTAAATGAAAGTAGTAGATCTTGATTTTACCTACGCGTGGATATAAATAACGTCAAAAACGAAGCCCGTATGCGAGAGTTATGATTTTTCTAAGTCAGGAGGCTGATACGCCATATTGGGTGACGTGGCGCGATCACAGCCATTGCTTTCTCTCCAAGGAAAGCCATCAGATGATGACACGTGGCACCAACTCGGCGAGTAGGTCCTCCTACTCGGCGATTCCATCATGATTTCCCGCTACAAATAGATGTGCCGGGTTCCATTCATTCTCACACCTTTCCTCTTCCACTTTCTCTCTCTAAACTCTCTCTCTAGCCCCCTAAAGCCTAGGTAAACCCCCTAGCACCCGAAGGAAGCCCCGAGGCTCTCGGAGTTCTGAGAAAAGAGCCTTTCGGCTCGGGAATGCTTCTCCAGCGAAGCCCGGTTTTGTGAAAAAAAAAACCCCGCTGTAAGTGAGCTACGCCTACTCTATTTTTAATATAGCTTCTAATTAATTATAGTAACATTATTAGGACCTTAAAATAATTATTTGGGCTATTATTATAAGTTATATAGTGTTGTTTAACGCTTATATAATAATAATAATAGCTACACTATTAATTAGTCGCGGTTAACGTTAGACTAAACCCTAGTGGTATTGATACTAGGTTTTGTCAAGGAAAATTGTTTTAAGAGTTATGAAGTACTGTCCGAGAACCGAGTCACCACCTACTCAGATGAGTGCATAGTTACTTTCATCTTACACATAGATATGAAGTATTTTATATAAATTACGTGCTATGTGTGCATATTACCTGAGTACTTGTTGTTTATGCTGGATGAACGATTTTCTACACGTTTTAAATGATTTAAACTGTATATGTATTTTATATCTACGAAAATGTTCGGGTAAGACATGGGTAGATGTAATAGATGAAATATGAGTTGGATGATGAGTTGTGAGGTGAGGGTGAGAGGTGGACGATGTGAGAAGCCTTTTTCCAAATGATGGCCCCGTCATTCAGGAGAGTATGGATGACAACCACGAACTATTCTAGAAAGTTCAGTGGAACACCAGCAGGCTCGCAACCTGTAGGTGTTGTGAACGATGTGTTCACCGGTGTACTCTAAAAACCCATTGATATGTATTGCGAGTGGACTCTCGAAAACGATACTGTCAATAAAACCCTGGCAGATGCGCCTAAAGGGCTCTACCGGCAGAAGCGCCTAATAGAGAACCTCATAACTCCGACAGATGCGCCTAAAAGGACTATTCTGGCGGATGCGCCCCATAGAGAATGTCACAATTTTGGCAGCCGCGCCTAAGTGACAGAACTAGCAGTTGTGCTTGACAGATGTGTCATTTACAACGATGGAATCTGTACCTATTCCTTAGGATACTCCTTAGGAATGAATGAACAAGAAATAGCTGATTCTTAGGGTAGATCATTAAGAATAAAGACGATAATGGGGATGGGTAATTGGGTTAACTGTTTGATGATTAAACATAATAATTATATTATTGTGGGTTGAAAACCCTATTACTCACCAGGTTTCCCAACCTGACCAACTTAGTTTATTTATATCACAGGTGTCGATATGAAGTGACATTACACTGAGAGATTAAAGAGATGTAGATCACTAGTGTAAATAAATGTAAGTTCCGTTTATGCTTATGTTCCTGTATTGACAATGACATCCCAAACGTTTTAAAATGAATAAAATACGTTTCTTCAAAAAAAATTTGATAACGTATTTATCATATTTTTCTGGGAACAAATTCCGCAACATTTTTATGAAAAGAAGTACTCTGATTTTTAAACAAAGCATAAACAAAATCGGTCTTTTCTGGCCGTGAAAATGGGGATGTCTCACATACTTTCCCACGTTGTCATTTATCTTCCCTCATGTCGGGACATTCAAAAGTAGAATGCCCTCACTTTTCATTTTCATATCTCGTTTTACTGTTCTCGCTCACGTCGTGGGGATCGTTCATTGAGTTTTTCTCATTCAAACGAGTTACACAACTTCTATATAATCATAATAATATAATGTCTAACTTTCATACATTAATACTTCGTTTCAAGTAATTTAAACATAACATATTGCTACTTAAGCATAACAAAGATTAAGTTAAAATACAGAAAAAATAGGTATTACAATTTATTCCCTCCTTCAAAAGATTTCGTCCCCGAAATCTATTATTGGTTAAATAAAAAGATAGAGGTATTTTTCTCTAAACCCCACCTTGTTTTCCTAAGTTACAACAGAACCTCTATGGTGACGCCATTGTACTTTCACTAATATAATTTCTTTATTTCTTTATTTCTTTATTTTATGATCTAAAATTTTCTCGGGTTGCTTGGGATACCTCAATTTCCCATCCACTTCAATCTCCTGTTGGATTAGTGTCTAAGGCTGCAACTATTTTAGGCAAGTATTTGACCCGGTTGTGCATGGTCCTTTTGGGTTGCCTTCACCATAGCAACTTGATAGGATGATTTATTAAGAGAGATTAAATATTATTAATATATTATGAGAATAATATAAAGAATAATATATTGTTATTTGATTAATATAAGTCATAGAATTAATTGGAATTAATTTGGTGACTTAAAGAGATTAATTAAATAAAGGGGTATAAACTGTCAATTGTTTGATAGTTAAGCTTTAGACTGTAAATCCTTATAGATATATAGTGGACGGATTCTAGAAGCTAGGATAGCTTCAAAATTGTCCATTGCTTATCTAAGGAAAGGATTTGGATAGCCTTAAGAGAAGATTATCCAATTAGGGTTTAGGTTGTAACCCTTAAGGAGTCTACAAGTATAAATAGACCCCATAGCCAAGGCAAATCGGAACTTCACCTAAAGTAAGTGAACCCTGGCTGATTTCCTTCCTTCTCCTCTCTCCTAAATCATCTTCCTTGCTATTGGTGTTTGTAAGCCATTAGAGGAGTGACATTTGTGACTCTAGAAGCTCCAAGACTACAAGATCAACAAGGAATTCAAAGGTATGGTTCTAGAGCTGTTTCAATGTTGTTGTTTAACCTAATTAGTCATTAGAAGTCTTGGATTCAAAGCATGTTTATTTAGAAAGCCTAGATCCAAGCATTAGGGTTTTGCATGCGCACATAGGAAAGTTCTTCTGGCTAAAACCCATCAATGGTATCAGAGCCTAGCTTGGTTTTTATTAAATTGTTGCTTGATTAACTGAAACTAAACTGCACAATTTGATTTTTTGGTTTCTGAGTCATGGACTCGGCGAGTCCCTTTGTGCACTCGGCGAGTCCAAGCGTCAGGAATGGCCAGATTCGGGATTTTTTCATAATTATCTTATGGAAACTTTCCTTAATCACATTAGATCAATCCTAATCCGATTTTTTGATATATATGACTATAATCTTGATCTAATTAAAGGTATTTATCAACTAATAAAATATTTAATTTCCTTATATGATAATTAATTAATTATTTTAATTATTTTGGTAATTATCTTTTAAAGAAATCTTGAATAAAATCAAATATATATAATTAGGATATTAATTGTTAATTGGCATTATTTGTTATTTGATCCTCCATATTTTAAATGTTTAAAACTTGCCCTCAAGTTTTGAAATTTATATTTGTGATTAAAAGTTTTAATTTAGACAACTTAAATTTCAAACCCTGGATTTTAAAAGGTTTAAAATACAACCCTATACTAATATGATATTACTAGAATAATATATATATATATATATATATATATATATATATATATATATATATATATATATATATATATATATATATATATATGTATAACTAAATGCTAGTCTTACCGTTAGTAGGCCCCATTCACGAAGCCGGTCTATAAGGTGGGTATAAGGTTGCGGCCTATAAAATGGCGCTTAATGGGTTCACACTCACACCCACCGCTTGCTTGATCGGTGGAGGGTCGTTAGCCGAACGGGTAGGATAGGGCAACCTCATCCTCTCATTAAAAGTATAATAAGTAATACAAAGTAACTACACATTTTTAAAATTTCCCAATCTTAGTTACTTTAGGAAAAGTAAATTGATGCAATCCCATGAAGTTACACTTTGCACCCTTGCTAAGAAGTTAGTGGAGCGTGTGTGGTTTACCGGCACACTAATTGGTTCTAAGCAAAGGTGGCAAAGGGTGATTCATTGTTTATCATAGTTCGATGGAGCGTGTGTGGTTTACCGGCACATCAAATAGGTGATCGTTACAATGAAGGCACCATGTGAATTTGCATGGTAATTCACACCCGCTTTGTGATCCTCGGTATCCCAGTCACAAACAAGAGGGGCATATTGAGATTTAAACATGCCATTGAATAGTTTCAATGAATCTCATCCAAACCTAGGAATTCTCAATACACTTAGGACTAATAGTTAAGTTTTTGTGATGGAGAATTAGTGAATCGTCATTCACTTACCTTCAATTGATTTGCATGTTAGATTACGGCATCCCTTTTCTAGTATGTAAATGTTATTGTTGGATCCTAGCCCTAATTTTTCTTATTGGGTGATTATTAGGGATTCTTATTCTAATCTATCTTTGTCCTTTCTATTTGTAGATGTTGAACGCTAACAACGTTGCTGCTAGTTCTTTCACGTTGATGAGCCTTTGCCAAAAGGTCACCTTCGATGGAACGAACTTTAGCGAATGGATAAGATACATTCGCACCATTTCTCACTATGAGGATAAGGAGTATGTCCTCGATGAGAAGCTCGAGAAAATCAACCCCGAAATTGCTACTCTGGCTGAAATTACCGCTTTAGAAACTCATGAGCGAGATGCAATGAAGGTACATTGCATCATGATAGCCACCATGAACTCCGAATTCCAAAAGTCCTATGAGGACATGTATCCGTACGAAATGCACCAAGACTTATTGGAGAGATACCACCAAAACGTGAGACAAGAGCGTTATGAGATTTTCACCAACATGATTTCCACTAAGATGGGTCATGGAGAATCTCTTACCGTGCACCTGCAAAAGATGCAAATGTATGTCGACCGCCTTCGCAAGTTAAATGTTGACTTTGGACAAGACTTGGCGATCGACATGGTGCTTCACTCTTTGCCTCCGATGTACAATCAATTTAGGATGACCTACCACATGAACAAAGAGGAGGTCACCCTAAGCAAACTCCAAGGTCTCTTGAGGGTCGCTGAGAGCAACTTCAAAGACAAGTCTGTTGCACCAACTCCCAATCCGCCTGCTGCTCCTGTCTTGGCCATTGGTCAAGGAAAGGGAAAGAAGAGGAAGGATTCATCAAAGAATCATCGCAAGGTTAAAGCCCGAGATGGTGCCTCTTCTAGTGGGACCAAACTTGATCCCGCTAAGCCCTGCCCTAACCCGAAGGAGGCAGAGTGCCACCACTGCCACAAGATAGGACATTGGAAGAGAAGCTGCCCAGATTACCTGCAAGCCATCAAGGAAGGAAAGATCAAGCCATCTTTCGCAGGTATATACACAATTAAATCTAACGATTCTAATCATGCTATTTCTTGGGTTCTTGATACCGGTTGTGGTTACCACATTTGTTCTAATGTGCAGGGACTAAGAAGAAGTAGGGATGTGGAGCAAGGAAGGATCAATCTAATCATGGGGAACAGAAGATCGTCGCCTGTGACCAATATTGGAGTGTATTCTTTAGTGCTTAGGAATAATTTGGTTTTAGATTTAAACAATTGTTGCTATTCGCCAGAAATGGCTAGAAACATCATCTCATTTCATGGTTTATATAGACAAGGATTTAGATTTTCTTTTAATAATGAGAATGGTTCTATTTTGGCTTATCTAAATGGTGTCTTTTACTTTGAAGCTATACCATGTAATGGAATATATGAAACTGTTATGATTGTTGATAACTTAGGAAATGATGTTTTGAATATAGATTCTTCCACTAGTATGGATAAAGCATCCTTGTGGCATTGTCGTCTTGGACATGTCAACAAGAAACGCATACCCCAACTCCAAAAGGATGGAGTGTTGGAGTCATTCGACCTTAGGGAAGATGACACATGCGAGTCTTGTTTACTTGGAAAGATGACTAAATCACCCTTCACGAGTACGTGTGAAAGGGGTGAGGGACTATTGGACCTAATACATACCGATGTATGTGGACCGTTTAGATCAACCACGAAGGATGGGAACCATTTCTACGTGACTTTTACCGATGATTATAGTAGATATGGGTATATCTATTTAATCAAGCAAAAGTCAGAAACCTTTGAAAGGTTCAAAGAGTTCAAGAATGAAGTGGAGAATCAATTGGGCAGGAAAATCAAGATGCTTCGATCCGATCGAGGAGGAGAGTACCTAAGTCTTGAATTCCACGATTATCTCAAGGAGTGTGGAATAGTTTCGCAATTTACGCCTCCTAGGACACCGTAGTTGAATGGTGTGGCAGAAAGGCGTAATCGAACCTTATTGGATATGGTTCGCTCTATGATGAGTCGTGCTTCACTACCTATCTCTTTTTGGGGGTATGCCTTAGAGACTGCTGCCCATATCCTTAACCGAGTCCCTACTAAGAAGGTTGCCAAAACACCTCACGAGATGTGGACAGGGAAAGCTCCCTCGTTGGCACATATCAAGGTTTGGGGTTGCAAGGCTTTCGTAAGACGAGATACTCACGATAAGCTCGAACCTCGAAGTGAGCGATGTATTTTCATCAGCTACCCGCAAACATCCTTTGGATATCTCTTCTATAGACCGAAGGACAACGTTGTCTTTGTTGCGAAGAGAGGAGTTTTCCGAGTGCGAGAACTCCTAAGCCAAGGAGACAGTGGGAGGCAAATCGAACTTGAAGAGATTCAAGAGTCGAAAGATGAAGGAACCTCTACCACTGGCGCTCAACCCGAGGAGGAAACTCCGGTTGAACCGATTGACGAATCCTTACCTCTTAGACGTTCCGATAGAGTTAGAGTTCATCCCCAGTTTTATGGTTTTCATATTACTACCGAAGGGGACACGTATATTAGTGATGGTACACTAGTAAATCTTGATGAACCTAATAGCTATAAGGAAGCCATGGCAGGCCCGGAGTCTGCAAAATGGAAAGAGGCAATGGATAGTGAGATCCAATCCATGTATGATAACCAAGTTTGGAATTTGGTTGATTATGTGCCCGGACGTAACACCGTTGGGTGCAAATGGATCTTCAAGAAGAAGACCGACGTGGATGGAAACATACACACATATAAAGCGCGATTGGTTGCGAAGGGCTTTACTCAAACTCCCGGAGTTGACTATGATGAGACCTTCTCACCAGTTGCGAAGATTAAATCTATTAGAGTGATGCTAGCAATTGCCGCATTTTAAGATTATGAGATTTGGCAAATGGATGTCAAGACCGCTTTCCTTAACGGAAAGTTGGCTGAGGATGTTTACATGGCTCAGCCAGAGGGGTTTGTGGATCCGAAGCATCCAAATAGAGTGTGTAAGCCTGAGAAGTCCGTTTATGGACTTAAGCAAGCGTCTCGCAGATGGAATCTTTGCTTCGATGAGAAAGTCAAAGATTTTGGATTTGTACGAAGCGAAGATGAATCTTGTGTATATGTCAAAGCCAGTGGGAGTATAGTAAGCTTCCTCGTTCTATATGTCGATGACATATTACTCATAGGAAACGACATCCCGACTCTGCAGGAGGTTAAGTCCTGGCTCGGGAAGTGCTTCGCTATGAAGGACCTCGGAGAGGCTTCTTACATTTTGGGAATAAGGATAGTAAGAGAAAGAAGTAAGAGACTAATTGGACTTAGTCAGAATACTTACTTAGAGAAGGTACTAAAACGTTTTAGCATGGAAAACTCAAAGAAGGGAGAATTACCGATACAAAGTAATGCGAAGTTGAGTAAGAATCAAAGTCCGAGTACCGAAGCTGAGATAGTAGAAATGAGCCGAGTACCATACGCTTCCGCAGTTGGCTCAATCATGTACGCTATTACTTGTACTCACCCTGATGTAGCCTTTGCTTTGAGCATGGTTAGCAGATATCAAGGGAATCCTGGCAAAGCCCATTGGATTGCGGTGAAGAACATCCTTAAGTACCTTTGGAGGACGAAGGAATGGTTCTTAGTCCTCGGAGGGAGTGATGACTTGAAGGTGCGAGGGTATAGTGACGCCAGTTTTCAGACCGACAGGGACAACTACCGTTCGCAGTCGGGCTGGGTCTTTACCCTAAATGGAGGAGCAGTGACATGGAAGAGTTCCAAATAGGAGACCGTAGCTGATTCAACGTGCGAATCAGAGTACATTGCAGCGAGCGAAGCGTCGAAGGAGGCAATATGGCTAAAGAACTTCATCGGTGATCTTGGAGTTGTACCTGCCATAAAGGAGCCCATGGAGATTTTCTGTGATAACGAAGGAGCGGTCGCCTTGACCAAGGAACCGAGGGATCATAGTAGATCAAGACATATCGACAGAAAATATCACTTCATTAGACATCGTGTAGAAGAAGGACAACTCGTAGTGAAGAGGATATCATTAGAAGATAACCCAGCAGATCCGCTTACGAAGGGACTGAGTAGGGTTAAGCACTTGCAGCATGCTAGGAGTATTGGGCTGAAGGATGATATTAGCATAGATTAGATAGTATTAGAAACGTGTAATAGATAAATGTAATTAACATTTGATGATTAAATAAAGGAGTTTTATTTATGAGTAATGTTACTATCTTATGTTAATTGTTTAACTATTGTTTCACTTTGCATGTTTTGACTTCCAGAATAATTGAGTTTATTAGGAATAATCGAATTGTTCAAATTGTCCACAATCGTTCATATGTTGGAAGTAGATATGAATGAAGATTGTCATGAATTGGTGTGTAGATTGTCTAAATGGTATTAGACATAGCAAAAGATTGCTGCAACGTTCATGAGTGCTTATGAACTGGTTTTGAGCATTGGAACAAATCCGCACATGCTGGAATCACCTTATGGAATATGATATAAAAGGTGATCGCAAAACGATAATATCATATAGTCTTAAAACCTAGATATATGATTTGTTATTTGTTAATTGATTGTACATTGATAATGCGAAAACGCATCAGTAACTCGGTGTCATAAAACGCATTGTTGTGTATAATTGGTTAATGAATAAGTAAATGCATATAAGTTGAAGTTTATCTGTAACTTTTATCTAAGAAGGTAAAAGCGATATCTCAGCCGCTTGATGATTTGATTTGACTTATGTGTCGAGCCCGGTCAGAACTGAATTGATGTGTTCGATTAAGTTCTATGTCAAATAAATCAGAGATCGAGAAACCTAAATGCTTGACTAACCATTCCATAGGATTGTCAGCATGATATCTAACAGAGGATTGTACGATCCCTTATCTAAAGGACAAGATTGATTAGATCAGAGTTTGACAGCGTCTTTGAGAGCTACGATTGCAAACCGAATTGTACTTGTGCATATAGTTACTAGACTTATCCAAGTGGGAAACTGTTGGATTAGTGTCTAAGGCTGCAACTATTTTAGGCAAGTATTTGACCTGGTTGTGCATGGTCCTTTTGGGTTGCCTTCACCATAGCAACTTGATAGGATGATTTATTAAGAGAATAATATAAAGAATAATATATTGTTATTTGATTAATATAAGTCATAGAATTAATTGGAATTAATTTGGTGACTTAAAGAGATTAATTAAATAAAGGGGTATAAATTGTCAATTGTTTGATAGTTAAGCTTTAGACTGTAAATCCTTATAGATATATAGTGGACGGATTCTAGAAGCTAGGATAGCTTCAAAATCGTCCATTGCTTATCTAAGGAAAGGATTTGGATAGCCTTAAGAGAAGATTATCCAATTTGGGTTTAGGTTGTAACCCTTAAGGAGTCTACAAGTATAAATAGACCCCATAGCCAAGGCAAATCGGAACTTCACCTAAAGTAAGAGAACCCTGGCCGATTTCCTTCCTTCTCCTCTCTCCTAAATCATCTTCCTTGCTATTGGTGTTTGTAAGTCATTAGAGGAGTGACATTTGTGACTCTAGAAGCTCCAAGACTACAAGATCAACAAGGAATTCAAAGGTATGGTTCTAGATCTGTTTCACTGTTGTTATTTAACCTAATTAGTCATTAGAAGTCTTGGATTTAAAGCATGTTTATTTAGAAAGCCTAGATCCAAACATTAGGGTTTTGCATGTGCACATAGGAAAGTTCTTATGGCTAAAACCCATCATCTCCATCATTGATACCATTTGTGCTTTATCCAACAAGGTTTGTTTTAAATAAGAGATATGAAAGACATTATGGATACCTTGTAATTCTTGTGGTAGTTGTAATCTATACGCAATTTTTTCCGACCCTCTGTATTATTTGGTAAGGTCCAATATATCGAGGACTTAATTTCCCTTGTTTACCAAAACGAATCATACCTTTCCATGGTAAAACTTTTAACATCACCATATCACCAACTTTAAATTCTAATGGCTTTCTTATCTTGTTCGCATACTGTTCTTGGTAAACTTGAGCAACTCTCATATGTTCCCTAATCTCCTTGATCTTAGTTTCGGTTTCCATTACAACCTCTAGTTTTGCTATTGGTATTTCTCTAGCCTCTGTCCAACATGTGGAAATCCTACACGGCGTTCCGTATAGTGCTTCAAAAGGTTCCATTTGAATACCATAATGATAACTATTATTATATGCAAATTATACAAATGGTAAGTGCTCATACTAGTTACCACCAAAATCAATTATACAAGCTTGTAGCATATCTTCAAGTGTCTGAATCTTTCTTTCACTTTGCCCTTCAGTCTGAGGATGATATGTCGTGCTCATCAGTATCTTAGAAGCTATCTATTTTTCGAAACTCTGCCAAAATCGAGGTGTAAATCGACTATCTCGATCTGAAATGATAGAAGTCGATATACCATAAAACTTGACCACTTCTTTGATGTATACATCAACTAATAGATCAACAAAGAAGTTTTTCTTTATAGGTATAAATCGAGCGGATTTGGTCAAGCGATCGACCACAACTTAAATGGAGTCATGTCCTCTTGAGGTTCGTAGTAATTTTTTAAAAAAATCGATAGTCATCTCACCCTACTTTCTCATAGGAATATGTAACAATTGGACCACTCCTCCAGGTTTTTGGTGATTTGTTTTCACTTTTAAACAAGTTAGACAATTTTCGACATATTTTTCGACATCTCTTTTCATCCCGGGCCACCAATACATCTTCTTCAAATTCCGGTACATTTTTGTACTACCAAGATGTACTGTATAAGACGTACAATGAGCATCATAAAGTATTAACTTTCACGCTACGCCATACTTTTGAATCCAAGTACGCTTCATAAATGTCTTTACACCTTGTGAGTTCTCAGTTAATTGGTTAATATAATTAATCATATCTTCTTGTTTCAAATTATTTGATCTTTCAGCTACTTTTTGATCTCTTCTATTCAAATATGGTAGCTGACTAGCAATTCCCATTTGTGCGGAGGTAATTTGGATTAATTTTTCTTTTCGGCTTAATGCATCGGTCACCACATTAGCTTTTCCAGGATGATAGTGGATCTCACATTCATAATCCTTAAGTAACTTCATCCATCTTTGTTGTCGTATATTCATCTCCTTTTGATCGGATAAATATTTCAAACTCTTACAATCGGTATAAATCAGGAACTTCAATCCGTAAAGGTACTATCGCCAAATTTTCAAAGAAAAAACTACTGCAACTATATATGCTTTTCAGTGAAGAATCAACGAGTTTTTAGGCGACGCCACCGTCATCACCATCCTCCACCACCACCGGTATACATACAACTATATATGATTTTCAGTGAAGAATCAAGAGACCCTCAAAAGCTTTTCAATTTCAAGACAAACCCAGCAAAAAAACATGGAAAGATTGACTCTTTCTTTGATTTAACGAATTGGGTGTCTTAAAATAAAGATCAATTTCAAGAGAGACGCAACAGAGACATATTTGTATATTCTGTTTTATAGTAAATGTTTCAAGAAATCACAACTAACATCAACCCACTTGCCAGAAACTTCAAAGGAACTTAACCCACCGGAAAATTTGTAACGGTGGTTGCCGGCTGTGAATTAGAAATTATTTGACAGAGACACAGAAGAAATCAGTTGCACAGCTACTACAACTTCTTTTTCTATCTTTGATATGTTTTTTTTCATTTACAAGTTCAAGTCGTGATTGAAAGAATTACTCACTAAAGGGGGATTATATATGGGTTAAATTCTCAAGCCTCATTGGAGCAATCATACTTTTCTTTTTCTGCCTACCAGGTGTTCGATAAAATGTCTAAAGATCATTTTTTAAGTGTTGCAGCCATATTAGGACCCAAAAAGATGTAGAGACTCTTCCAGGGTGGTTTTTCATTATGCACTCCAACCTTTTGTTGGAGTGTCACTCTTTTCTTTGGATTTTTGCTTCTCTTTCCGAGCCTCCCCTTGAGGCTTTAGTAAGATTTGTTTATGTGTTTATGGCGTCTTCTCGTTTATATACGAGCGGAACTTGGCCGTGTCCTTTTTGGCGGTTTCATTGTTGCCCGAACGGTGAAGTGGGTGGTAAGGGGATATCTCGTATGATTTCTCATATCAACAGTTTGCACCTTTCTACGGATAAGCGTAGAGCTGTGTTGCGAAATGCTATTTCTTTAGACCTTAGATTGTTTATGTTAGTGGCAGCAATACTGAAGGAGTTTGGTTAATGGATATGTGGGGATTGTATGAGTCTCCATGCCCTAAGTCGCTCGTGTCAGCACTTAGGTGGTCTTGTTAAATTTAATGGTGATGTTGATGACATGAGCAAACATATTGTTGGTATTCAAAAGCCGCCACCCAATGAACCGAATGCCAACCTCAATGAGGGGGCGGTGTTGGATGCTCAGCTCCTTGATCTTGTGTTTAAGCTACCTATCACCATTGTTAAAAGCATCCCTCATAACTGTCGTATGGCTTTCTCTCAGTCTTTGAAAGCAGCCCTTTCCAAGGTTACTGCTCATCCCGGGTCCAGTGAAGCGTGGGTTACATTGTCAATTCTTCCTAGGTGTACTCTTCAGGTGTTTAGGCCCAAGAATAGACAAGAAAGTAGGTCTGGGAACAGGAAGTCCTTGCAACATCGTAACATCTTAAGCGCATTAGCTACTTGGGGTACAGAAGATGGTATAGCCAAGCTTGTTAAAAACTTGGTTGACAATGCAAGGATGGAGCAACAAGGCAAAAAAGAAGAGTACATTCAGGAGGATAGAACACGGGGTCATGCCAACGTCAGACAATGTCTCCGTAATATTGCTGATGGGTATTTCATGGCAGTAGTGAAAGTATTATGTTCCTCGGGGGTTGCTCCACATGGGGATGCTACCACGAAGGCATTGGAGGATAAGCATCCATACAAGCCACCCCCATCCATGTCGAGTACCATATGTTCAGTAGCTCCCCTTGTGGTTGATATTGACAATGTCCTTGGGGGAATTAAATCATTCCCTAAAGGAACTTCGTGTGGGAGAGATGGGTTGAGAGCTCAACACATTTTAGATGCTCTTTGTGGAAAAGGTTCAGCAATCGCCAAAGACCTCCTATGTGCTATCACATGTGTAATTAATTTATGGCTAGGGGAGATGCCCTTCGAGTTTGGTGGAATTTGTTGCCTCTGCTCCTCTTACCCCGCTTCTAAAACCTGACAAGGGAATACGACCTATTGCAGTAGGAACTATATGGAGACGTTTGGTTTCCAAGCTGGCTATGAAAGGTGTTGTGTAACGACATAAATTTTCGAAACAATTTTTCACATTTTAAAAACATACTTTCATTCATAATAGTTATAAAAATGTCATTGTATCACATAAAAACCCTTAACATTACATCCCAAGATCATAACATGTAAAACTCCTCGTGTGTGTACTGATCATGTCGGTGCCTTCCCGCGGTCGTTACTAGTACCTGAAACACATCACACAACACTGTAACCATAAATGCTTAGTGAGTTCCCCAAAATACCACATACCACACATATGCCTTTCCAGGCCATAACTTTATGGGATCTTCCGATCCGATTGTCTCAGGGGACTTCCGTCCCGAACTTCGGTAAACCTTCCGGTCCTACCCGTATCGACCTTCCGATCTGTAACGTCTTGACCTTCCGGCCCATATCATCTTGATCTTTTGGTCCATACCATACATAGCACATACATAGCACATAACATATAACACATACATCTCATAGCATACAAGACCTTCCGGTCACACATAGGTACCTTTCCAGGTATAGTATAGTGAGAAGACTCACCTCGGTATCTCGGATAGTCTCGTACTCGATCACACTGGTCTAGCCCCCGCCTAAACACATAACAATACTCTCAAATAAATCATGGCTCTCAAAGGCTAGATTAAATCCACTCTACAATTTCCACAGAAGGGTAAAAGACCATTTTACCCCTCCCTGACCCAAAAGTCCAAGGGTTGACCAAAACCCTAAAAGTCAACAGAAGGTAGTACGCGGCGCGTACCTTCTCTGTACGCGGGGCGAACGCCAGCGAACCATAATCGGGGCTTCAACCCCTTACGCTGCGCGTACTGGGAGTTACGCCCAGCGTAAGTCCCAGTTCAGCCATTTCTTAGGTTTTGGTCTTAAACTGTTAAGAGACTCCTTCGACTTCCAGATCTGACTCTCTTACACCCTCTTATTCCATAAAGTCGGAACCTTTAAGCCTCTGCATGGCTATAAAGGTCCCTACACCCTCAAACCTCTTTCCTTTTTCCCTCCAAAGGTCTAGATCTCATGCATGGCTCCATCTTTACGTCCAAGTTTGCATTTTTATGAACATACAACACACAGACCAGAAATATGATAGATCTAGGCCAGTGGAGACCATTTGCTCATAAAGTCTCCATCTTGGGACCAAAAACCCTAGAAATTGGTCCAAGAAGCACATAACACAAATAACAAGGCAAGGTTTGAGCTTTTTACCTCAGGAAGAACCTCCAACCTCTGAAAAGCTCAGATCTACTCTTTCCCACAAGCTTCTAGCCTCCAAAATGACCTCTTCTTTCCTTCCACCACCTTCAAAAGACACTAGAAGCTTAGAACACCAATACACTTGCTAAAAAACGAAAGGGGACTCTCTATTAGGGTTTTCCTCTCTGGAATGGAGGCTGAGGTCGCAGCCATAGCATTCCTTTTATAGTGCTCAAGCCCAAAATTAGGGTTTACATCTGGACACATTACGCCCAGCGTAACCTGGGTACGCCTAGCGTACCCAAGCGAGTCCGCGTCCAAAATAAGCGCGGGAGTACACCCAGCATACTCACGAGCCTAACACATACATAAAGGACTTAACTTGCCAACTTGGGAAAAGGAGAAGGGTTGAATAGATTTACCTGAATTTCAGGATGTTACAATTCTCCCCCATTAGAACCAGACTTCGCCCTTGAAGTCTCGCCGAAAATAACTCCGGATGCTGCTCCCGCATCTCCGACTCCAGCTCCCCAGTCAGCTCGGACCCCTTCCGCTGCTGCCACTGGACCTGAACCAGGGGCACTTCCTTGTTCCTCAGAACCTTGATCTTCCGATCCAAGATTGCAATCGGCCTCTCGATATAATTCAGACTCGCGTCCACCTGGATATCCTCCAACGGTACCACTGCTGACTCATCGGCTATACACATCCTTAGCTAAGACATGTGGAAAGTATCATGAATCTGGCTCAACTCCGTAGGTAGCTCCAAACGATAAGCTACCCAGCCCACTCTCGCGATCACCCTAAATGGCCCAATATACCGGGGCCCTAGCTTACCCCTCTTCCTGAAACGAAGAACAAAATCCCCAACCTGAAACTCGAGCTCTGATCGACGCTTATCCGTGTAACTCTTCTGACGACTCTGGGCCGTCAGCAATCTCTATCTAACCTGATGTATCTGCTCTATCATCTGAAGCACTATCTCAGTGATGCCCATTACTCTCTGCCCTACCTCTCCCCAACAAATGGGAGTCTGACACCTCCTCCCATACAACAGCTCAAAGGGAGGCATACCGATGCTCGAATGGTGGCTGTTGTTATAGGAAAACTCAGCCAAAGGCATATATGTGTCCCAACTCCCTCCGAAGTGCAACACACATGCCCGAAGCATGTCTTCGAGCGTCTGAATCGTCCGCTCACTCTGTTCGTCCGTCTGTGGGTGGTAAGCGGTACTGAAATGCAGCCTCGTGCCCAACTCCTCGTGGAACTTCTTCCAGAACCTGGAAGTAAAACGTACATACTGATCCGATACAATTGAGATCCACAACCCATGTCGTGATACCACCTCTCTCACATACAACTCTGCTAGCCTCTCAGTAGAAGAGCTGTCACTGATAGCAAGAAAGTGAGCGCTCTTCGTCAGCCGGTCGACGATCACCCAAATTGCGTCGACACCCCTCGCGGTTCTCGGCAACATGGTGATGAAATCCATAGAAATTTGTTCCCACTTCCATTGGGGAACCTCCAGTGGCTGCAACATGCCATGTGGTCGCTGGTGTTCGGCTTTAACCCTGCGATAGGTTAAGCACCTCTCAACAAACCATGCTACATCCTTCTTCATACATGGCCACCAATACTCCTTTTTCAAATCCAAATACATCTTAGTAGCCCCGGGATGGATAGAAAATCTCGATCTATGCGCCTCCTCCATCAAGGTGGTGCGCGCTCCGCCTGTATACGGCACCCAAATCCAACCCTGAAGGGTCATTAGCCCGCGACTATCGGTAACAAACTCTGACACTTGTTCAATCACCCGCTCCCTCTTGCGGTTATCCGGTCTCACAGCCTCCGCCTGGGCCTCCCGAATGGTGTCCAACATCGGAGTCATCACTGTCAACCGCATACAAATATCACGAATCGGGGCACTCTCCGCCCTACGGCTCAGGGCATCAGGTACGACATTAGCCTTGCTTGGGTGGTACGGGATCTCACAATCATAATCCTTTACCACATACAGCCATCTCCTCTGGCGCATATTCAGATTGGGCTGGTCCATCAAATACTTCAAACTCTTGTGGTCCGTGTAGATGGTACACCGAACCCCATACTGTAACAACCCGAAGTTGTTCATCACCGAAAACTCATTCTACCCGTATAACTCGCCGTAAATCGAAACGTTCTGTTGTCGTTTTTGGGTTAAGTTAATTAAATTTATACGTTTAATTAATGATAATGAGTGTCCAAACCCCTTAGGAACTCATGAAATTAGCCCAAAATGTTTATTTCAAAAATATTAGAAACGTCCCCACCGGATTTCGGAAACTTAATCGGGTACGACCAAAAGCCCCGTTTAATGCCGGTATCGGGTAGAATTCCACCGTGTCCAAGTTTTGTGACCTATATAAACATGTTAAACCTTTCATTTGAAGCTTTTTCTCTCTCTCACTACTCTCTCTCTCTTTCTAACCTCTCTCCTAAATCCGAGTTTAAGGGTCCAAAACTCAATTTTAAGGCATCAAATCTCTAAGGTACCTTCCTAAACTCATTGTATAGCATATTTGGCCTTCAAATTTGGGATTAAAACATGTATTAAGCTCTTGTATATGAGTTTACGGCCCTGGAAGGAGCTTGGGCCGTAAACACATAGTAAGGGGGTTTTATGCCTTTAAACCCCTCCTAAACAATTTTGGGACTTAGATATGGCTAAATGACTTCATGGAATGGACTTAGAACATTTTAGACATGGATTTTGAGGGATTTGAAGGAGTTTACGGCCAAGGCACATGCTTGGGCCGTAAACTCATATATATGGGGTTTTTATGACCTTAAACCCTTCCAAAACACCAATGAGGCTTAGATACGACTTGTAGAATAATTGCTTTAGCCTTGAAACACTTTAAACATAAATTTTGGGGGATTTATATGAGTTTACGGCCAAGGCATGTGCTTGGGCCATAAACTCCTCAACCATGGGTGTAAACTCATTTTCAAGGTGTTAGAAAGCCATCCAACACCACCAAAAGCCTTGGAATAAATCATAGAACCAACCAAAAATAGTTTAGGGGCTTTAAACACAACCAAACTCATCATTTGAGAGTTTACGGCCATAGCATGTGTTCCATGGCCGTAAACTCCAAAAAACATGTCATTTTATGCCCAAAAATTCATGTAAGGCCTTGGAACAATTTTAGCAATCACATGTGATTTATTTGGAATCATTTACACAATTTTTCATGGGTATATAGGAGGTTACGACCATGAGTCCTATGCTAGGCCATAAACTCCCTTAAGTATGTCAATTGGTGTTTAAAATTCATTCCAAGCCCTTAAACCAAACCTAGAAATTTTTCCCCTAAGTGTTTCAAGCCAATTTGCACCATAAACCACCCCACCATGAGTTTACGGCCGTAAACTCATGGGGAATGGGTGTTATAGACCAAAAACTCTTGTATGAGTTTACTCTTGGGGAGTAAACTCAAAATCCAAGTCCCTAGTGCCCTTACACGTCCGTAGATGTCACCCGGGTCCTTCTAAACACTTGTAATGGGGTGTTTCCGCGACTAAAAGTGTTTGTCCCTATCAAATAAATAATCTAAGTCCTAATTAGATACAAATGTGTATCTTTTCATTATACATAGGAATCTCGTACGTTTGCAAGCCCCGATCCAACGTTTAGCATCCTAAATCGTCACGTTTCTCATCCGGTGAGTTCATACCCCTACGCTTTTTCCGTGTTTTTCAATGTTTTCAGGGGGGGGGGGGGGAATACAAGCAAACTATAACTGTTTTCAAAACATAACATTGATGTGTTTCAATTAATATCTGGAAAATTTATAAACCCTTTTACTCCTTATGTATTATGTTGAGCATAAGGGATGATTTATCAACTACAACTAAATGGATTTTAGTTAAGAAAATAACCAAACTAATCAAATTATTATGGGAATAATTTGGGGTTCGTCAGTGTTCATTTTATCATGTACTGATATGTATATAAAGTTATTAGATAAACTATGTCTGATTCAGTTTATCTCCGTATCATTTGAATGTATTGCCAGATAGTTTCATTGTATGTACCTATATTCACTGTATTATGTTTCATAATCTTTTGTATGTTTGATATCGTATGAGAACCCTATGAATAGTTTAGTACTAGTTTGTGAGTTAGTCACTACCCTTTATGGATGATCAGTAAATCCTCCCCGGAAGTGTAACCAGAGTCTCCTGGAGGGAGAGCGAGGAATTTGTGAATAGATCTATTCGGGACTGACAATCCCACACCTTAACTGCTAGCTACAGTTAGGCGGGCACGCCTGGGGTGACAAATTCTGGATATCGTCCGACGTTTGACAAGCATCAAGGAGGTCTCGTTGTCGTATCAGCATGGTTACCCGACTCACAACACGTATTAATATAAGTTTATTCACGGCTTTGGTTTTAGATTTGATATTATATCAATCTTCTATCTTTAGATCTTATATCTAGTTCGGGACGGTAATCCCATGGTTTATAGTCTATAGGGTTCATATCGATTGCAGGATGTTATTCCTATGGTTAGAATCTATATCTAGTTCGGGATAGTGATCCCATGGTTTTATCAAATTATCTTATATCTATTTCGGGATAGTAATCCCATGGTTTTATCAAACTATTTTGTATCTAGTCTGGGATAGTAGTCCCATGGTTTCAGTCTATATTTTCAAGTATATCAAACTATCTTGTATCTAGTCTGGGATGATAGTCCCATGGTATTAAATCTAAATGTAATACGGGATGTTAGTCCCAAGGTTTTCAAACTACTTTCTATCTACAGTTCGTGTATATTAAAGTATTTTATATCTAATTCGGGATAGTAATCCCATGATTCTCAATATATAGTTTTGTGTATTAAACTATACTATGTATTATTCAATCAGTCTTGCATTTAGGAAAATATGGGATTTTCCTGGGGTTAACATATAACGCGTAATTGAACTGTAATGAAGGATAACTAAACTGTTTAACATAAGAAAATATGGGATTTTCTTGGATAACAAATCTTTTCGGAAAACTAAAGGAAACTGGTACATTTTCATAAAACAAAACCGCTTATGAACTCACTAGCTTTATGCTGATTTTCAAAGTGCTTGTATTCTCAGGTCCAAGTTAGACAGGTAACCGGCGATATCTTTTGGTGAAGACGGAGTGCTCAGAAGACTCGTCTCAACTTTTGTTCATATGATATATGTATAAAACTTGTACAATTTACTTTTGAAACAAATGTAAACTTTCAAATATATGTAATGTAATGGTTGTTTACTGTGATTACTATGTACATTGGATTTGATACTCAACGTGGAGTCAACCCCGGAAATGTTTCCGCCTTTGCTTTTCGGGGTGTGACACATACAAATAGTGACGCCAGATCTTGAGAGCGAACACCACAGCCCCCAACTCCAAATCTTAGGCAGGATACCTCGTCTGATGAGGCTTTAGCTGCCTCGATGCATATGCTATCACATGCCCCCTCTGCATAAGTATTGCACCCAACCCCGATATCGATGCGTCAGAATACACCACAAAATCCTCCATCCCTTCCGGGAGGGGGGCTTCGCACAATCTTTGGCGAAGTGTCTCAAACGAGGTCTGCTGCTCCGGACCCCATGAAAAAGCAACACCCTTCCGGGTCAACCTGGTGAGTGGCACGACGATCTTGGAGAAATCCCTGATAAATCTCCGATAATAGACGGCCAATCCTAGAAAGCTCCTGATCTCGGTGGGCGATCTCGGCACCTCCCACCTCATGAGCGCCTCAATCTTGGCCGGATCGACCAAAATCCCATTCTGGTTGACGAGATGCCCCAAGAACTGGACCTCTCATAACCAGAACTCGCACTTGGAGAATTTGGCATAAAACCTCTCCAATCTCAGAACTCCAAGGATCTCCCTCAAATGCTCCTCATGCTGCTCTCTAGATCTCGAATACACCAAAATATCATCAATGAACACGATCACCGACCAATCCAGTATCGGTTTGCACACCATGTTCATGAGATCCATGCACGTTGCTGGTGCATTGGTGAGCCCAAAAGGCATCACCACGAACTCGTAATGCCCATAACGAGTTATGAATGCCGTCTCTTGGATATCTTCATCCCGAACCCTCATCTGATGATAACCCAACCTCAAGTCTACCTTGGAGAACCAAGACGCCCCCTGCAACTGATCGAACAGATCGTCGATCCTCGGTAATGGATGACGGTTCTTGACCGTCAACTTGTTCAACTCCCGGTAATCAATACACATCTGGTGTGAACCATCCTTTTTCTTGACAAAAAGGATCGGCGCTCCCCATGGCGAGCTACTTGGTCAAATAAACCCCTTCCCCAGCAGCTCCTAAAGTTGTGAGGATAACTCTGGCATCTCTAGCGGCGCAAGGCGATAAGGCGCCTTGGCGACAGGTGCTGCTCTCGGAACCAAATTGATACGGAACTCCACTTGCCTCTCGGGAGGCACACCCGGCAATTCCTCAGGAAAAACATCCGGGAACTCACACACTATCGGAACCTCATCAATCGAACTTGGCCTCCCAACGGCCACTCGCGTGTCCATCACATAGGCTACGAACCCGCTGTAGCCCTGCTGCAAACTCTGTCTCGCCCTGGCAGCCGAACAAAACGCTGACCCACATCGGGTACCCTCGCCGTACACCGTAAGTACTCCCCCACTAGGGTCTCGTATCGTCACCAACTGATGCTCGCAGTCTATAACAGCTCCAAATCAGCTCAACCAATCCATGCCCACTATAACACATACGTCCCCCATCGCAATCGGGACCAGATCTATCGGGAACTCCACACCGAAGATCTCAAGTATACATCCTCGAATCACATCCGTAGCATACACCGCTCGCTCGTCAGCTATAGAAACTCACAAAGGTCGCCTCAACGCCTCTCTTCGGATACTAATGTGCTGACTAAATGACAAGGAAACAAATGACCGACTCGCACCCGAGTCTAATAACACCAAAGCAGGTACAGAATTCACAAGAAAAGTACCTACGCATATCATCATATAAGCACAATATCTCAACTCAACAAAAATAAATAGAGAATACATACTAGCCACAACATCGGGTGCTGCGCGGACCTCCTCCGCCATCAACTGGAAAGGTCTCCCTCGAGCCTTCGGTGCCTCGGCCTTCACTGGCCGAACCTCGGTAACCCTAGCAGCAGGCGCAGATCCCTGTGCTGTCCCCTGATGCAATTGCGGGCACTCGACCTTCCGATGGCCAGTCTGGTTGCAATGAAAGCAAACCATAAATCCCTTGGGGCAATCCTTGGCGATATGCCCCTCCTTGCCACATTTGTAGCAAGCACCCGATCGACAGACCCCATCATGTCCCTTGCAGCACTTCCCACAAGTGCGGCCCTTCTGGCCTCCAGACCTTGTATCAGCGGACTTGGTCCGCTTGGCTGCCGGCTGAGACTGTACCGGCCGCCGATCCATCCTATAAGACTCGGCCACTTCCCTGGCCTGAGTCTCCAACTCAATCTCCCTCTTCCGGGCATTTTCCTGGAGCTCAGCAAATGTACGGTACATCGAGTTTGACACGAACTCCTGAATGTCTCTCCTCGGAACGCCCAAATACTGGCTCATACGTGCCTGCTCAGTAGACACCTGCTCATGGCAAAACATTGCCTCTCCACTGGGGGAACATACTCATCTCTGAACATGGCGGTGAACCTCTCCCAGGTCACCTCTGAAATCTCTACAATTATGAAGCTTGTTGTCACGAACTTCCACTAGGCCTTCGCTCCCAAGCGAAGTTGGTTCAACGCGAACCGAACCCTTAGATGCTCCGGACACGAACACGTATAGAAGCATCCCTCAATATCAGCAATCCATCTCATCGAAGCGATCGGATCCTACGTCCCATCAAACTCGGGTGGATTCGTGTTGCTGAACTCCCGAAACAACAACGAGTCACCTCCCTGAGGCCTGGCAGCAGCCACAGCTGCGGTAGCTACAGCAGCAGCAGCCTCAGTCACCGCGGCATACCGCTCATCGAAAGTCTCAATCAGTGTGGTCTTGATAGACCCAAACTTCTCCGGAATCTCGGCCCTGATCGCCGCCACCACCTCATTGTGGATCATTTGACGAAGTTCCTCGTCACTCACACCGCTCGCCTCAGGTCTATGGCGTGTCCCAACCATGATGTCTCTGAAATATAACATAATAATATCAAATACTCGCTCGAGCATGCTCGCACTCGATAACTCGACCTTACTTGTTCCTTAGTACCCAAAGGATTCTTACTTAGAGTGAGAAACTGCTCCGGTGTCTTCAGTAGTACGGGCCCTTATACTACCGTCTACACCGCATCAGTATTCACCCTAAGTCCTCCTCCTTGGATCCCAGATCACAAGTACTCTATATCTCACTGGCATAGGCTACCCTTCGGTAGACCTCTTATCAGCCCCTCACTGCTACCTACTCGCTCTTAAGCATCACATAGCAGCAAAATCCTTCCTAGGCTAAGGCATCACAAAATCAGGCCACTCTAGTCCTAATATGAATACCTATCCAACTCTAGTATGCATATCATATCATAACATATCTCATAACACATAGTGTAAGGGTATTTTGGGAAACCATCATTCGGGCACTGGCTGATCGTACACACACTGCTCCGTTCTATCTTCCTCAAAACCTTTTACTCTTTTAGAAAAATTGTTTATTTTATGAAAACTTTCTCAGATCCTGAGTTTGAGTTTAGATTCATCCAAAGATGCACCAAAATCCCTCAAACCAAGGCTCCGATACCAACTTGTAACGAAATAAATTTTCGAAACAATTTTTCACATTTTAAAAACATACTTTCATTCATAATAGTTATAAAAATGTCATTGTATCACATACCAACCCTTAACATTACATCCCAAGATCATAACATGTAAAACTCCTCGTGTGTGTACTGATCATGCCGGTGCCTTCCCGCGGTCATCACTAGTACCTGAAACACATCACACAACACTGTAAGCATAAATGCTTAGTAAGTTTCCAAAAATACCACATACCACACATACGCCTTTCGAGGCCATAACCTTATGGGATCTTCCGATCCAAGTGTCTCAGGGGACTTCCGTCCCGAACTCCGGTAGACCTTCTGGTCCTATCCGTATCGACCTTCCGATCCGTAACCTCTTGACCTTCCAGCCCATATCATCTTGACCTTCCGGTCCATACCATACATAACATACATAGCACATAACATATAACACATACATCTCATAGCATACAAGACCTTCCGGTCACACAAAGGTACCTTTCCAGGTACAATATAGTGAGAAGACTCACCTCAGTATCTCAGATAGTCTCGTACTCGATCACACTGGTCTAGCCCCCGCCTAAACACATAACAATACTATCAAATGAATCATGGCTCTCAAACGCTAGATTAAATCCACTCTAAAATTTCCACAGAAGGGTAAATGACCATTTTACCCCTCCCTGACCCAAAAGTCCAAAGGTTGACCAAAACCCTAAAAGTCAACGAAAGTCAACAGAAGGCAGTACGTGGCGCGTACCTTCTCTGTACATGGGGCGTATGCCAGCGAGCCATAATCGAGGCTTCAACCCCTTACACTGCGCGTACTGGGAGTTACGCCCAACGTAAGTCCCAGTTCAACCATTTCTTATGTTTTGGTCTTAAACGATTAAGACACTCCTTCAACTTCTAGATCGGACTCTCTTACACCCTCTTATTCCATAAAGTCGGAACCTTTAAGCCTTTGCATGGCTGTAAAGGTCCCTACACCCTCAAACCTCTTTCCCTTTTCCCTCCAAAGGTCTAGATCTCTTGCATGGCTCCATCTTTACGTCCAAGTTTGCATTTTTATGAACATACAACACTTATAGACCAAAAATATGATAGATCTAGGCCAATGGAGACCATTTGCTCATAAAGTCTCCATTTTGGGACCAAAAACCCTAGAAATTGGTCCAAGAAGCACATAACACAAATAATAAGGCAAGGTTTGAGCTTTTTACCTCAGGAAGAACCCCCAACCTCTGAAAAGCTCAGATCTACTCTTTCCCACAAGCTTCTAGCCTCCAAAATGACCTCTTATTTCCTTCCACCACCTTGAAAAGACACTAGAAGCTTAGAACACCAATACACTTGCTAAAAAACGAAAGGGGACTCCCTATTAGGGTTTTTCTCTCTGGAATGGAGGCTGAGGTCGCAGCCATAACATTCCTTTTATAGTGCTCAACCCCCAAATTAGGGTTTACATCTGGACACATTATGCCCAGCGTAACCTGGGTATGCCCAACGTAACCTGGGTACGCCCAGCGTACCCAGGCGAGTCTGCGTCAAAAATAAGCGCGCGAGTACACGCAGCGTACTCCTCAGTACGCCCAGCATACTCATGAGTCTAACACATACATAAAGGACTTAACTTGCCAACTTGGGAAAAGGAGAAGGGTTGAATAGCTTTACCTTAATTTCAGGATGTTACATGTTGGTAAAGAAATGGCCAAGTATCTCAATGATTTTCAGTTCGGGGTCAGGGTGTCGGGTGGCGTTGAACCCGTATTACATAGCGCCAAAAGGGTGTTGAGTGAACGCCACAATGACGGGTATCTTTCCATGCTTACTGTGGACTTCTCTAATGCCTTTAACCTTGTTGACAGATCTGCATTACTTCATGAGGTCAGATTGAGGTGCCCGTCTATATCCTTGTGGGTAGAATTCCTATATGGTCAAGCAGCAAGGTTATATCTAGGGGACGCACATATTTGGTCTTCTACTGGTGTTCAACAAGGAGACCCCTTGGGACCACTTCTCTTTGCCTTTGTGTTACACCCGCTCTTGCATAATATTAGGGACAATTACAAGCTTCTTCTCGATGCATGGTACCTGGATGATGGCACACTTATTGGAGATTCTAAGGAGGTGGCCAAAGCCTTAGACATCATTAAGGCTATTGGCCCATAATTGGGCCTTCAGTTGAATATCAAGAAAACTGAGCTCTTTTGGGCCTCGTGTGATGGAAGGAAGCTGCGTGAGGGGTTATTCCCGGTTGGCATCGGGAGGCCGCCATTGGAGGTGAAACTTCTCAGGGGAGCTATTAGCAGAGATACTAGTTTCATTAGCAACTTAGCCATAAGAGAGCTGAAGGCGTTGTGAATTTGATGCGTCTTCTTCCACAATTGTCTGACCGCAGAGTGAGCTCCTTCTACTTTGGTCTTGTAAGGGTATTGCTAAACTTTTCTTTGGGCTGAGGACGTGCTAACCCGTTCACATGGAGGAGGCGGCATTTTTCTTTGATAATGGATTACGCAGGGCGATTGAGGACATTGTGGTTTGTGGTGGCCCCTTCTTTGGCGACTTACAATGGCGACTTGTTTCCCTACCCATTCGGTTTGGTGGTTTGGGTTTATACTCGGCAGTAGAGGCTACCTCATATGCTTTTGTTGCCTCACGTGCCTAATCTTTCGTATTGCAAGACCACATCTTATGGGATAGCGACATTTATGGTATGGATTCTGATTATGCTTGTGTCTTAGATTCTCTTCGTTGTATGATGATAACTAAAACAAGTTCTAAATCATGAAATGGTATAATTTTTCTGCCGGTTTTAATTGCCTCGAAGCATAGGCAATTACTCGATCTTTCTGCATTAAAATGCATCCAATGCCAATTCGAGAAGCATAAGTATAAACAACAAAATCTTCTACACCTCATGGTAAGGTTAATATCGGAGCTTGACACAACGTTTCCTTTAATCGCTGGAATGCTTGTTGTTGGACATCTGTCCAATTAAACTTCTCAAATTTTCTTGTTAGCTTTGTTAACCGTTTCCAGCTAGCAGATAATTTGCAAAACACACCCATAATGACATGTGATAGTATGTTCCATATTGTTTTGCCTCTCCAAGTCATTAAACTTTTTTTTTGGCTATCTAAGGTTTGTTGATTTTTTATTTTAGACAAAACTTCAAAAATGGTCCCTGTGGATTCCGAAAATATCAAGTTTAGTCCCTAAGTTCAAAAAACCTCACAGATGGTCCCTGTGGTTTCAAAACTTTTAACAAATGGTCCTTCCGGCTCACTCCGTTAGCTTTTGGCCGTTAAGTCAGGGGCATTTTTGTCATTTCATTACCCAGGAACCATTTATGAGGTTTTCTATTACTTTTTTTTAAATAAATAAATAAATTTAATATGCAAGGGTCCCACCTTTCTCTCTCTCTCTCTCTCTCTCTCTCTCTCTCTCTCTCTCTCTCTCTCTCTCTCTCTCTCTCTTTCGTTTGTGACTTCATCTGCAAAAAACGAAGGAGCTCCTCAAATTGCACACCTGATAAGACAATCCGAGCTTGTTTGAACGACCTTGGATCCCAAACACGATCGTGAACACACAACACGCAATGACAAAGGTTCTAGTGATCGGAGCATTATCTGATCAATCAGCAAAATAATTATAAACAATCGATTCAAATTAGCAATAAGAAAGGGAATTTCAAAGAAATTGGTAGAAAATACATAATGAAACCAGATGGGCCGCCGTTCATCTTCCTTTAAAGTGAACCAACGACCTTCAATCTTGGGAGGGCCTTTTGTCGATTCAAATCTTTGTTCTACTATACCGATCTACGATGACGACTATAGTTTACTGGCAATTTTTCGGAGGGGTTGTAACGAGAAGAATTTGGTAGGTTAGGGTTTCACTTGTGTCACAAGCTAGCAATTGTTGGTAGGGGATTACTCTGGTCAAAAAGGTTTCATAAATTTCAGTACAAAACGTACTACCACCCTTATATCGGAAGGAGCTCCTCAAATTGCAGTCAAAGCTCCAATTTCTTGTTCATGTAACGCAATTAGAGGCATCACAAGGGTTCTACAGTGATTCATATACAAAACCCAGGTGTCATCTCATCTTATTCAACTCCAATTCGGGACTTTCAACTCCACCACTCAACATCGATGGAAGAAACCAGAAGTCATTGTGGTGAGTGAGACAGAGAGAACAAAGAGGGCCATTCATGCAATCCAAGCAATACATATTGCATTTAGACTTGTGCGAATCTGCGTGTAATTTGCATTGAACAAAGAAGCTTTCTCGAAGCATCGGTTTCAACCATGGCGGCCACTTTTGTTCTTCTTCATCAGGTCCTCCGACACCCTACATTATTCCCACAAAATCAAAACCAATCCAAAAAAAACACAAATAAACCCATCAATATACTTACCATAATCTGGCGGTTCTTGGGTTTGATTTCACGAATGATGGTGGCTTCTTGATTAATGATCGCCAGTTTGAGAATAACAGTGGCGGCAACGGTGGTGGTGGTGGCGGTGAGAGAGAGGGAGGTGGGACCCTTTAATATTAAAATAAGATAAATCTTAATAAATGGTCCATGTGGCAGCGAAATGACATAAATACCCTCCACTTAACGGCCAAAAGCTAACGGAGTGAGCCGGAAGGACCATTTGTTAAAAGTTTTGAGACCACAGGGACCATCTGTGAGGTTTTTTGAACTTAGGGACTAAACTTGATATTTTCGAAAACCACAGGGACCATTTTTGAAGTTTTGTCTTTATACTTAATATTTTTATATGTTTTTCATAGTCCGTTTTTCATTTTTTTACTTTATCTTTTACTATATTTTTATATGTTTTTCATAAATCCGTTTTTAGAACGTCGGCTTTTACATATGTTTCTTCACAATATTAGTTTTTACAACTTAATTTTTATATGTTTTTCATAATTTTTTAAAGCTTCATTTTTTCGTGGGTTATACATGTTTTTTCACAATTGATTTTTACTTTTTCATTTTTTACTATATCTTTTACTACATTTCTATATGTTTTTCATAATCCGTTTTTAGAACGTCGGTTTTTACATATTTTTATTCACAATATTTGTTTTTACAACTTAATTTTTATGTTTTTCATGATTTTTTACAGCTTCATTTTTTTTTCCGTCAGTTGTATATTTTTTCACAATTCGTTTTTTACAACTTCATGTTTGGTACTTCTTTCTTACATGTTTTTTTTTTTTCACAATACATTTTCACAACTTCATTAAATTTTCACGTTATTCTTACATATTTTTCGCAATTCTTTTTAACGTCATAATTTATTTGTTTTACATGTTTTTTTTTTCCACAACTAAGTAAAAAATGAAGTAAAAACAAAACTTAATATAAAGTTTCAACTAGTTGTGTACCCGTGCAAAGCAGGGGCGAGAAACAGTTTTCTTTCGGATATTAATTTCATTCGGAAACATGTTATATTTCTAGGAATATTATTATTGTTATCGGTTTGTTTTATGACAAAATATAGTTGTAACCCTTGCAATACATAAATAATTGAATTTTTATTGTCCACAAATTACGCTTATTTACGGAGTTATTTGTATCAAATAATTTTATTTAAATAATTTAAAATGTTACATTTTTTCATTTTAGTACTAAATTAAAACAATTATCAATAATAATCGTGATAATACGAAATCAATACGAATTAAAAATAAAGAGTTGGTATGGAATATAAAAATGTATCAATTAGTGGCGGAACCAGAAATTTTGATATAGAGATACATACATTGTTAATATATTATATGTAGTTATTCAATATCAGACATTAAAAAACATGTTATAATCTCTTTAGTTAGAGATACAATAACATGAAACATATTTACAAATAATATTATATATATATATATATATATATATATATATATATATATATATATATATATATATATATATATATATATAAACAATTTTTTGGGGGTACTGTAGTACTCTCAACGCCACATCTAAGTCCGCCACTAGTATCAATACATGATTGATCATACATTATTAATCGTGATTCATGTAACATTTCTTTATACACCGTATTTGATGTATAAACTTCATCACCTTTGAATTTATTATCTTTCACTAATATTTTTTATTGTCACGTGATATCTATTTAGACAATAACACATAATGTTGGTCATGCTAGAATATTGATTTTGGAAGATAAATACCTAAATTTAAGAGGTAAGGGTTGTCATAAAGAGGAAAGAGATCTAAAAATACATAGAAGAAATTAGGTTAGATGGTGTTGGAGGTGGAGATTAGAAGATGGAAAATTCAAATCGACTTAGGATGTGTTTGGGTTAGCTTTTTTATGGTAAAAGTGATTTTTAAAAAAAGTGTTTGTTAGCTTATGACTTTTACAAAAAGTTGTTTTTAAAAAGTGTTTGGATAAGAAAAACAGCTTTTTAGGAGTAAAATAGTTAAAAAGCTAAAAAGCTAGGATTTTCCAGCCTTTTGAAAGCTTTATTTTTTCTTATTCAAAAAGCTATTTTAAAAAACACTTTTTCATTACATAAACACTTTTTTAACTTATTAACTTTTTAAAAAAGTAAAAAGTTAATAAGCTATTTCTAAAAGTTTTGCCAAAAACCTACTTAATGAAGCTATAAAAAATGTTGAGAATAGTCACCGAACATTAGAACAGAGCAAGTGGGTTAAAAAAATTTAATTAAATGCTTTATAAAAACTTTTATAATTAATCGAGTAACTAAGCTTAAAAACATTAACATCCTAATATATTTGTAATGATATTATAAGGTTATGAGTTTACATGTTGACATAATATGTAATGCCATCCTTTTCTAGTTGAACTTGTGGCTAGTTCCAATCAAAATGTTTGACTATCAATTTAACTAAGAAAATTTACATCAGATAGTGGTCTGTGTCGGTCTTCGAGTTGTGTATATTCCAAAAATGTTCAATTTGGTTTCGAAATGAGATTTTTAACGAGCTATGGAAATCCAACTATACAAGTCTAATAAACATGTTCAAACGTTTTTTACTGGTTCAATCCTATTAGTTCAACACAGTTTTCGAAGAAACTTTTGGTTCGATCATGTCTAGAAATTGACATCATACCAGTTGTTATTAAACCGCTCATCTGCACTTCACAGTCCAAAACGGTTCGAAACTAGTTTTTAAAACATTGCAATAAACTATTTAAAGCAAACCCAATATACAAAAAAATGCAAACTTACGATTCCATTTGGTTTAATTATATTATTTTAAATTTACTCTCTGAATCGTTTTATTATAATTATTTATTACATACTTTATAAAATCTTACTATTGACATCAAGTGAACTGATTCATGCACACATTTTATTCTATTAGAACAAAACAAAGTTATCTCTTACATTTTTAAGGATCAAAATGTAACGCTCGTAGATCCGGGCTAGTCAATTTAGAAATAATAGGGGTCGAAAACAACATTTCGAATAAAGATTATTTAGAATAAATAATCTTAACCAGGTTTATAATACGTCTCAAGGGTTCCGTACATATAAAGAACGCCGAAATCCGAGTTATAACGAAGAAGTTATGGTCCGTCGAAGTTTTACGAAAAAACTGGCACGATACTGGGAGACGTAAATAGTGAATTTACAATGGACGACTTTTTAG
Organism: Lactuca sativa; assembly: GCF_002870075.4. Lineage (NCBI taxonomy): Eukaryota > Viridiplantae > Streptophyta > Magnoliopsida > Asterales > Asteraceae > Lactuca > Lactuca sativa. The sequence goes on along the minus strand of NC_056625.2, from coordinate 119,759,748 downwards.
CCTTATAAATCTAAACAAATGTCATAGAATATGTTAAACTGAGAACGTCCATAAAAAGAACGCCTAAATCTGACTTCGTATGAGGAAGTTATGAATTTTCTAAGATTTGGCATAGCAGTGCACGACCCGAAACTCGAATTTTAGTTCGAGTGGTTTTTGGTCAACGTGGCCTAAATGAGAGTTGACGATCTCATTAATAAGAACTCAACGATAAAAATACAGACGAAAACGGAGTCCGTATCTAGAAGTTATGAATTTTACGCGGACATTTAACAGTATAATCTCCTCGTATTGTTAAATTTAAGATCAGTTGAGAATTAGCTGATAGAGTCAAAATGAAAGTTGTAGATCTTATTTTTACCTACGCGTGGATATAAAGAACGTCAAAAGCGAAGCACTTATATGAAAGTTACGGATTTTAGAAGTCGGAAGTGTGTTGTGCGAAAATGGGTGATGTGGCACAATCTTGGTCGTTGCTTTCTCCTCAAGTCTTGCCACTAGATGGTGACATGTGGCACCAAGTTCAACCATTTTTCACCCTATAAATAGAACCTCTCCCACCCTCATTTTCTTCACACATTTCCTATTCTTTCTTCTCTTTACTCTCTCTCTAGAACTTCTCCCCGAAAAGCCTAGGGAACCTCCCTAGCACGAGGCGGCAGCCCTAGAGTGCTCAACGGCTCCGAGAAGAAGAGCTTTTCGGCTCGGAAACACTGCTCCAAGAAAAGCTCGGTTTTGTATAAAACCCGCTGTAAGTGAGCTACGCCTACGCTATTTTTAAAATTAACTTTTATTTAATTATAGTAACGTTATTAGGAAGTTATAATAAGTACTTGGGCTATTATTATGGGTTATATAAGTATTGTTTAACGCTTATATAATAGTAATAATAGCTAGACTATTAATTAGCCTCGGCGAATAATAGACTAAACTCTAGTTGTAATAATACTAGGTTTCGTCGAAGGAAATTATTTTTAAGAAGCAAAGCGCTGTCTGAGTTCGGAATCACCACCTTTTCAAGTGAGTGCATAGTCCCTTTCATCTTACACATAGATATGAAGTATTTTAATATAAATTACGTGCTATGTGTGCATATTATCTGAATACTTGATGTCTATGTTGGATGAATGATTTTATACATGTTTCAAATGATTCAAACTGTATATTTATTTTATATCTACAAATATGTTGGGATAAAACGTGGGTAGATGAAATAGTTGGTGTGTGATGAAATAAAATGATGAGAGATAGGTGATGATAGGAAGGTGATGATAATTAGGTGAGGATAGATAGGTGATGATGAATCAGTGATGTAGGATGAAAGATACCATAACCTTGTCCGGCAATGTGGAGATGTAGTCATCTACCAGAGTATAGATGGCGACCACGGACTATTATAGACAACCCCGTGGAAACACCAGCAGGCCCATAACTTGTAAGTGATGAATTACAAGTTCAAGCGATGGTGTAACTACGTATTCATGCGATGATACTCTAACCCCTTACTATGAATTACGAGTTCAGGCGATGTTGTAACTACGTATTTATGCGATGATACTCTAACCCCTTACTATGAATTACGAGTACGGACGATGTTGTAACTACGTATTCATGCGATGATACTCTAACCCCTTACTATGAATTACGAGTTCAGGCGATGTTGTAACTACGTATTCATGCGATGATACCCTAACCCTTGTTGGGCATGTATTGAGGGAGTAATCCCTGAATCAATACTGTCTATGCGATGTAGGCGATGATCCTTAGGGAGAGTCCTTAGGAATAAACATATAAGGAAATGCGATGTAAGGAGATGAGAGGTAAATATGATGTAGGAGACGACCCTTAGGATAAATCCTTAAGGAAGGTACTTAGGAATAAAGAAGATAATGGGGATGAGTAATTGGGTTAATTGTTTCATGATTGAACATAATAATTATATTATTGTGGGTTGAAAACCCTATTTACTCACCAGGTTTCCCAACCTGACCCACTCAGTTTACTTGTATCACAGGTGACGAGGTGAAGTTACATTACACTGAGAGATTAAGGAGATATAGAACACTAGTGTAAATGAATGTAAGTTCTGTTTATGATTGTGTTTCTGTATTGACGATGACATCCCAAAAGTTTTAAAATGAATAAAAATACATTTCTTCGGAAATGATTTGATAACGTATTTATCATGTTTTACTGGGATCAAGTTCCGCAACATTTTTTATCAAAAGAGGTACTCTGATTTTTATAAAGCATAAACAACATCGGTCTTTTCTGACCGTGAAAATGGGGATGTCACAGTTGGTATCAGAGCATTAGTTTAAGCGAACTAGGAATTTGTAGGAAATTTCTAGACTTAAACTTAGAATGCTAAGCGATGATTGAGAGATGAGTGTCTGCTATATTTTAGACACAAGCACTAGTTTGTTTTAGGAAAGATGCCTAAAATGTTTTATGTGTTAAATATTTTATGTTATAGCTATAAAGATGCCTTATATGCTATTATTTGTTCGGATCTATGGTCTGTTGCCGACCGGATCTGGAAATTTTATGTGTTCAGATTTCTAAACATTTAATTACGGTATTAGAACTAGCATATAACTTTTCGGTGTGACAAGGAGATCTATACGTCTATCGTATATAAAATCTTTCATATCTTAAAATTCTCGCCTCGGTACACTGAACGTCTGATTAGGTGTAAAAAACGTCATGGTGAAGACAGACTATGAAATATCCGAGGAAGATGACAACCTGAGCCTAAGAATGTGATGGGTCATGCATCGGTCGTTGCGCCTGCACCCGAACCTATCACAATGGCAGAAGTTCAGGAAGTGATGCGAACCATGATAGACTGAGAAAATAGAGGAAATGAGATGGGTTACGATAGTGAATGATACCTATCGGAAGATATCATAAGAGAGGTATGTTGCCTTTAGAATACATCTGATAAAATAGCAATACGTCTAGAGAAGTACGGTACATCTGAATATAAACATTTGATTGGCGGGATGATAGAACACTTGGTGTAATTCCTAAAGTTTTCATATCATCTGAAATTTCCATCACCAACTGAGTTGAAGCAGAATTGATGATTGAAGATACGCATTGAAGAAGTCCTAGTAGAGTCTAGGGAAATTTTTATGATTATTTGGACACACTCGTATGTGTTAAATTGTTTTGTGATTTTAGGACTTGGGGACTGCGACACAATACTTGGGACGAGTATGAGTAGGTGTGAAAGATAGTATATGCATATACTACCGGAAGCACAGGACTCACGCTTGGATCAGGGAAAGTCACAAGGTTACCAAGAAGCCAATAATTGAGTTCGTTTTATTCAAGCATGTCGTTACTATCATTTAGGTAATGACTAAAGAAGATTGTTTTTATTGCGACCCTAGTGGTCATATCAAATTGAGTCCGAATACGATGAGTATGATACATGGTTCAGAGAACCAAGTTTGATGTAGCATCTAACTTAAGTCGGAAGATTGAAATAAAAGATAATCAAAGTGATCGGTAGAGGTATCGCGATAGTTGCTTATAGCTAGGAATGCTACCTTTTAAGATGTGATTAGAACATGAAGGAAGGTATAGTCTGTTTTGGAATTTAACTCTAAAAGACCTGAGTCCAAGCAATGCATCATACGATGAGAGGTCATTAGAACATGACCCATCGGTCTATTATGATAATCAAAGGAATAAGATTATCTCAAGTTTGTTAAAGCAAGAGTCTCCAATAAAGATCGAGATCGTGACATGAATATCATGATTGGAAGTCTAACATGAGATAGAGAGCGGGTCCAAGATCGGGCACCGCCTGCAGTCAGGAAGTTTTAGAGTTAGATACTCATTCGAAGAAACATCAAAGTTACGGCTATTACTAAGGATGAAGAGATAACGTATGGAGTCATCATGTGAGCCCTGTTTCGTTGATGATTCCGGGACGTAATCATCCTAAGGGGGAGATAATTGTAACGCCCGTAGATCCGGGCTAGTCAATTTAGAGATAATAGGGGTCGAAAACAACTTTTCGAATAAAGATTATTTAGAATAAATAATCTCAACCAAGTTTTAGAATACATCTCAAGGGTTCCGTACATATAAAGAACACCATAATCCGATTTGTAACGAAGAAGTTATGGCCCGTCGAAGTTTTACGGAAAAACCGGCACGACACTGGGAGACGTAAATAGTGAATTTACAATGGATGACTTTTTAGCCTTATAAATCTAAACAAATGTCGTAGAATAGGTTAAACTGACAACGTCCATAAAAAGAACACCTAAATCTGACTTCGTATGAGGAAGTTATTAATTTTCTAAGATTTGGCATAGCAGTGCACAACCCGAAACTCGAATTTTAGTTCGAGTGGCTTTTGGCCAACGTGGCCTAAATGAGATTTGACGATCTCATTAATAGGAACCCAACGATAAAAATACAGACGAAAACGGAGTCCGTATGTAGAAGTTATGAATTTTACGCGGACATTTAACAGTATAATCTCCTCGTACTGTTAAATTTAAGATCGGTCGAGAAATAGCCGACCGAGTCAAAATGAAAGTTATAGATCTTATTTTTACCTACGCGTGGATATAAAGAACGTCAAAAACGGAGCTCGTATGTGTAAGTTACGGTTTTTAGAAGTCGGAAGTGTGCTGTGCGAAAATGGGTGATGTGGCACAATCTTGACCATTGCTTTCTCCTCAAGTCTTGCCACTAGATGGTGACATGTGGCACCAAGTTCAGCCATTTTGCACCCTATAAATAGAACCTCTCCCACCCTTATTTTCTTCACACCTTTCCTATTCTTTCTTCTCTTTACTCTCTCTCTAGAACTTCTCTCTAGCCCCGAAACCCTCCGAAAAGCCTAGGGAACCTCCCGGGCATGAGGCGGAAGCCCCGAAGTGCTCGATGGCTCCGAGAAGAAGAGCTTTTCAGCTTGGAAACGCTGCTCCAAGCAAAGCCCGGTTTTGTATAAAACCCGCTGTAAGTGAGCTACGCCTACGCTATTTTTAATATAACTTTTATTTAATTATAGTAACGTTATTAGGAAGTTATAATAAGTACTTGGGCTATTATTATGGGTTATATAAGTATTGTTTAACGCTTATATAATAGTAACAATAGCTAGACTATTAATTAGCCTCGGCGAATAATATACTAAACTCTAGTTGTAATAATACTAGGTTTCGTCGAAGGAAATTATTTTTAAGAAGCGAAGCGCTGTCTGAGTTTGGAATCACCACCTTTTCAAATGAGTGCATAGTCCCTTTCATCTTACACATAGATATGAAGTATTTTAATATAAATTACGTGCTATGTGTGCATATTATCTGAATACTTGATGTCTATGTTGGATGAATGATTTTATACATGTTTCAAATGATTCAAACTGTATATTTATTTTATATCTACAAATATGTTGGGATAAAACGTGGGTAGATGAAATAGTTGGTGTGTGATGAAATAAAATGATGAGAGATAGGTGATGATAGGAAGGTGATGATAATTAGGTGAGGATAGATAGGTGATGATGAATCAGTGATGTAGGATGAAAGATACCATAACCTTGTCCGGCAATGTGGAGATGTAGTCATCTACCAGAGTATAGATGGCGACCACGGACTATTATAGACAACCCCGTGGAAACACCAGCAGGCCCATAACTTGTAAGTGATGAATTACAAGTTCAAGCGATGGTGTAACTACGTATTCATGCGATGATACTCTAACCCCTTACTATGAATTACGAGTTCAGGCGATGTTGTAACTACGTATTTATGCGATGATACTCTAACCCCTTACTATGAATTACGAGTACGGACGATGTTGTAACTACGTATTCATGCGATGATACTCTAACCCCTTACTATGAATTACGAGTTCAGGCGATGTTGTAACTACGTATTCATGCGATGATACCCTAACCCTTGTTGGGCATGTATTGAGGGAGTAATCCCTGAATCAATACTGTCTATGCGATGTAGGCGATGATCCTTTGGGAGAGTCCTTAGGAATAAACATATAAGGCAATGCGATGTAAGGAGATGAGAGGTAAATATGATGTAGGAGACGACCCTTAGGATAAATCCTTAAGGAAGGTACTTAGGAATAAAGAAGATAATGGGGATGAGTAATTGGGTTAATTGTTTCATGATTGAACATAATAATTATATTATTGTGGGTTGAAAACCCTATGTACTCACCAGGTTTCCCAACCTGACCCACTCAGTTTACTTGTATCATAGGTGACGAGGTGAAGTTACATTACACTGAGAGATTAAGGAGATATAGAACACTAGTGTAAATTAATGTAAGTTCTGTTTATGATTGTGTTTCTGTATTGACGATGACATTCCAAAAGTTTTAAAATGAATAAAAATACATTTCTTCGGAAATGATTTGATAACGTATTTATCATGTTTTACTGGGATCAAATTCCGCAACATTTTTTATCAAAAGAGGTACTCTGATTTTTATAAAGCATAAACAACATCGGTCTTTTCTGACCGTGAAAATGGGAATGTCACAGTTGGTATCAGAGCATTAGTTTAAGCGAACTAGGAATTTGTAGGAAATTTCTAGACTTAAACTTAGAATGCTAAGCGATGATTGTGAGATGAGTGTCTGCTATATTTTAGACACAAGCACTAGTTTGTTTTAGGAAAGATGCCTAAAATGTTTTATGTGTTAAATATTTTATGTTATAGCTATCAAGATGCCTTATATGCTATTATTTGTTCGGATCTATGGTCTGTTGCCGACCGGATCTGGAAATTTTATGTGTTCAGATTTCTAAACGTTTGATTACGGTATTAGAACTGGCATATAAATTTTCGGTGTGACAAGGAGATCTATACGTCTATCGTATATAAAATCTTTCATATCTTAAAATTCTCGCCTCGATACATTGAACGTCTGATTGGGTGTAAAAAACGTCATGGTGAAGACAAACTATGAAATATCCGAGGAAGATGACAACCTAAGCCTAAGAATGTGATGGGTCATGCATCGGTCGTTGCGCCTGCACCCGAACCTATCATAATGGCAGAAGTTCAGGAAGTGATGCGAACCATGATAGACTGAGAAAATAGAGGAAATGAGATGGCTTACGATAGTGAATGATACCTATCGGAAGATATCATAAGAGAGGTATGTTGCCTTTAGAATACATCTGATAAAATAACAATACGTCTAGAGAAGTACGGTACATCTGAATATAAACATTTGATTGGCGGGATGATAGAACGCTTGGTGTAATTCCTAAAGTTTTCATATCATCTGAAATTTCCATCACCAACCGAGTTGAAGCAGAATTGATGATTGAAGATACGCATTGAAGAAGTCCTAGTAGAGTCTAGGGAAATTTTTATGATTATTTGGACACACTCGTATGTGTTAAATTGTTTTGTGATTTTAGGAATTGGGGACTGCGAGACAATACTTGGGACGAGTATGAGTAAGTGTGAAAGGTAGTATATGCATATACTACCGGAAGCACAGGACTCACGCTTGGATCAGGGAAAGTCACAAGGTTACCAAGAAGCCAATAATTGAGTTCGTTTTATTCAAGCATGACGTTACTATCATTTAGGTAATGACTAAAGAAGATTGTTTTTATTGCGACCCTAGTGGTCATATCAAATTGAGTCCGAATACGATGAGTATGATACATGGTTCAGAGAACCAAGTTTGATGTAGCATCTGACTTAAGTCGGAAGATTGAAATAAAAGATAATCAAAGTGATCGGTAGAGGTATCGCGATAGTTGCTTATAGCTAGGAATGCTACCTTTTAAGATGTGATTAGAACATGAAGGAAGGTATAGTCTGTTTTGGAATTTGACTCTAAAAGACCTGAGTCCAAGCAATGCATCATACGATGAGAGGTCATTAGAACATGACCCATCGGTCTATTATGATAATCAAAGGAATAAGATTATCTCAAGTTTGTTAAAGCAGGAGTCTCCAATAAAGATCGAGATCGTGACATGAATATCATGATTGGAAGTCTAACATGAGATAGAGAGCGGGTCCAAGATCGGGCACCGCCTGCAGTCAGGAAGTTTTAGAGTTAGATACTCATTCGAAGAAACATCAAAGTTACGGCTATTACTAAGGATGAAGAGATAACGTATGGAGTCATCATGTGAGCCCTGTTTCGTTGATGATTCCGGGACGTAATCATCCTAAGGGGGAGATAATTGTAACGCCCGTAGATCCGGGCTAGTCAATTTAGAGATAATAGGGGTCGAAAACAACTTTTCGAATAAAGATTATTTAGAATAAATAATCTCAACCAAGTTTTAGAATACATCTCAAGGGTTCCGTACATATAAAGAACACCATAATCCGATTTGTAACGAAGAAGTTATGGCCCGTCGAAGTTTTACGGAAAAACCGGCACGACACTGGGAGACGTAAATAGTGAATTTACAATGGATGACTTTTTAGCCTTATAAATCTAAACAAATGTCGTAGAATAGGTTAAACTGACAACGTCCATAAAAAGAACACCTAAATCTGACTTCGTATGAGGAAGTTATTAATTTTCTAAGATTTGGCATAGCAGTGCACAACCCGAAACTCGAATTTTAGTTCGAGTGGCTTTTGGCCAACGTGGCCTAAATGAGATTTGACGATCTCATTAATAGGAACCCAACGATAAAAATACAGACGAAAACGGAGTCCGTATGTAGAAGTTATGAATTTTACGCGGACATTTAACAGTATAATCTCCTCGTACTGTTAAATTTAAGATCGGTCGAGAAATAGCCGACCGAGTCAAAATGAAAGTTATAGATCTTATTTTTACCTACGCGTGGATATAAAGAACGTCAAAAACGGAGCTCGTATGTGTAAGTTACGGTTTTTAGAAGTCGGAAGTGTGCTGTGCGAAAATGGGTGATGTGGCACAATCTTGACCATTGCTTTCTCCTCAAGTCTTGCCACTAGATGGTGACATGTGGCACCAAGTTCAGCCATTTTGCACCCTATAAATAGAACCTCTCCCACCCTTATTTTCTTCACACCTTTCCTATTCTTTCTTCTCTTTACTCTTTCTCTAGAACTTCTCTCTAGCCCCGAAACCCCCCGAAAAGCCTAGGGAACCTCCCGAGCATGAGGCGGAAGCCCCGAAGTGCTCGACGGATCCGAGAAGAATAACTTTTCGGCTTGGAAACGCTGCTCCAAGCAAAGCCCGGTTTTGTATAAAACCCGCTGTAAGTGAGCTACGCCTACACTATTTTTAATATAACTTTTATTTAATTATAGTAACGTTATTAGGAAGTTATAATAAGTACTTGGGCTATTATTATGGGTTATATAAGTATTGTTTAACGCTTATATAATAGTAATAATAGCTAGACTATTAATTAGCCTCGGCGAATAATAGACTAAACTCTAGTTGTAATAATACTAGGTTTCGTCGAAGGAAATTATTTTTAAGAAGCGAAGCGCTGTCTGAGTTCGGAATCACCACCTTTTCAAGTGAGTGCATAGTCCATTTCATCTTACACATAGATATGAAGTATTTTAATATAAATTACGTGCTATGTGTGCATATTATCTGAATACTTGATGTCTATGTTGGATGAATGATTTTATACATGTTTCAAATGATTCAAATTATATATTTATTTTATATCTACAAATATGTTGGCATAAAACATGGGTAGATGAAATAGTTGGTGTGTGATGAAATAAAATAATGAGAGATAGGTGATGATAGGAAGGTGATGATAATTAGGTGAGGATAGATAGGTGATGATGAATCGGTGATGTAGGATGAAAGATACCATAACCTTGTCCGGCAATGTGGAGATGTAGTCATCTACCAGAGTATAGATGGCGACCACGGACTATTATAGACAACCCCGTGGAAACACCAGCAAGCCCATAACTTGTAAGTGATGAATTACAAGTTCAAGCGATGGTGTAACTACGTATTCATGCGATGATACTCTAACCCCTTACTATGAATTACGAGTTCAGGCGATGTTGTAACTACGTATTTATGTGATGATACTCTAACCCCTTACTATGAATTACGAGTTCGGACGATGTTGTAACTACGTATTCATGCGATGATACTCTAACCCCTTACTATGAATTACGAGTTAAGGCGATGTTGTAACTACATATTCATGCGATGATACCTTAAACCTTGTTGGGCATGTATTGAGGGAGTAATCCCTGAATCAATACTGTCTATGCGATGTAGGCGATGATCCTTTAGGAGAGTCCTTAGGAATAAACATATAAGGAAATGCGATGTAAGGAGATGGGAGGTAAATATGATGTAGGAGACGACCCTTAGGATAAATCCTTAAGGAAGGTACTTAGGAATAAAGAAGATAATGGGGATGAGTAATTGGGTTGATTGTTTGATGATTGAACATAATAATTATATTATTGTGGGTTGAAAACCCTATGTACTCACCAGGTTTCCCAACCTGACCCACTCAGTTTACTTGTATCACAGGTGACGAGGTGAAGTTACATTACACTGAGAGATTAAGGAGATATAGATCACTAGTGTAAGTGAATATAAGTTCTGTTTATGATTATGTTTCTGTATTGACAATGACATTCCAAAGGTTTTAAAATGAATAAAAATACATTTTTTCGGAAATGCTTTGATAATGTATTTATCATGTTTTCCTGGGATCAAATTCCGCAACATTTTTATCAAAAGATGTACTCTGATTTTCATAAAGCATAAACAAAATCGGTTTTTTTTGACCGTAAAAAATGTGGATGTCACACAAAATCAATTATGTCCCCAAAAATGCATGCCCCGACCTGATTGAAAACCTGGATTTTTTTAAGCGGCATGTCCAAAGATTATACTTGCAGTCTAAGTGAAAACAAAAATAATAATTAAAGTAATAAACACAAAAAAACATAATTATTGATCCAACAAATTTTAAGAAAATATCATGTACAACAACTACAACGATGAGGCTTTTTCAGTGGTTAATTCCACAAAACCACCAAGAAATCATGCATTAAAAAAGAAGTTTGAGTAATAAGTAAGTACCTAGATGCCCTTGTACCTTGACATGAGAAGTAAGTACTAATTCGGTGTCACATAATCTTACAACCGAAGCTAAAATAAAGAAAACCAACATGAACCCAATGATTGTTGTTTACAAGGAACTGAATGAAATCAAATAAATATTGGCTTGTTGATATAATCACATAAGAAAGATAGAGAAAATTGGGTTGAGAAAATGGTGATGGTTCTAGGCTTTACATGTGTGTATGTGAATTGATATGAATTAGAGGGTAAGGAGGCGGATGCAATCAATGGATGGTTACAAACCTTAAAGCTTTATATCATTCAAAACATTCAATTTCTGCCAAAAATAAGACAAGGGCCGAGATACCAAGCCGAGATTGAAGGGGAATAAGAAGGAAACGTATTGATTGATTAAATAGTATCCAATATTAAGAGAGAATAAAGAAGGAAACAAGTTGATTATTAAATAGTATTGTTTAATCATAAAATATATTAGCTAGTTGTACCTTATATATTGAAGTTTATACCTCTTAATTTTCAAGAAACATTTAATATGTTTTATATAATAGTAAAGATAAAGATTTGTAAAAACCAATGTTTTAAAAATCAGTTTTTTAGTTGAACCGGTATGGTGACCGGTTCACGGTTCAACCGGTTTAACCGGTTCGACCGCCGGGTGAACCGGTTTCTCTATTTTTCATGTCTTTTTCCATTTTCCTACACATACATCCTTATATAAATTATGAATTTGATGTTTACAAATTCAACATTTAAAATACACATAAAAATAATTTGTAAATAAATTCAAATACATTAAAATAACCATAACCATAAGTTTTAGTGTTACATAAATCCATATACGTCAAAAAGAAAATAAAATATAATACTGAAACGAAATATAGTTTTAGATGAATACAACCACATCAAAAAACTTTATAACGTTAATCATATGTTTTTGTTTAGAGAAAACCCAATAGATTCGGAAAAAAATCAATGATTTTTTTTCATGTATTTTTATTCAGTTTAACCGGTTCAACCGGTTTATTTTGACGGGTTCAACCAGATTTTTCTAAAAACCGGACGGTTCAATCCGGTTCAAAAATCAATGTAAAACCGGTGATAATTAAACCGCTCCCTCCTCCGTTTCCCTGTCCAACCGATTCGACCGGCCGGTTCAAACTGTTTTTTAAAACATTGGTAAAAACGAATAGTGAAAAGACATGTGAAAGAACGTAAATAAATAAAGTCGTAAAAAATGATAGTGAAATAAAGAGTTGTAAATACAAATTATGGAAAAACATGTAAAACCTAAATAAAAATTAGTATGTAAAAATAAATTGTGAAAAAAAAAAAAAAAAAAAAAAAAAAAAAAAAAACATTTGATAGCCAAAAAAAAAACAACAGAGTTTGCGTGGTCATTTTCACAAAACTTAACAAGTTTCAAATCAAATTACCAAATTAACATAATTTTCATATCTCAATAATTTGATCTTAAGACTATTACACTAAAATAAATACTTTTGTTACTTGGTTCATATTTCAAGATGCTATCTGGTTCATATTTCAAGATGCTGTCTCTATTTAATAGATTCATTGTATATCATCAACATTGTCAAATACATCTATATAAAAAGTGATTTAATTCACTGTTTCTCCAACAATTTCAATACTAGCGAACGATCTTGACTAAATAATTTACTTTGGTCGGTATGTGCACATGATAAAACGTTTATGACCCGTGACTCATGAGCCACCGAAGCATTAAATTCCACACCTACAGACCTACTCATTCCATTTATAAATTGTCAGCCAATCCTTCGCTTAAACCACAATACACTTCACTCACATCATTCAATCAAACTTCCAAGATGACAAAGATATGTTGCGTGGTTTTACTTTGTGCATTCATGGTGGTACTTATGAGCCAAGTCCCCATCACCGAGGCAGCAAACTGCAACTACATGGAGCTTGTGGTGTGTGCCGGAGCAATCACATCCCCTCAGCCACCTTCCGGCGATTGTTGTAATAAGGTGAAGGAACAACAACCTTGCTTTTGTGGGTATCTAAGGAACCCTACACTTCGCCAGTATGTCACTCCTGAGAATGCTCGACGAGTTGCTAGAAAGTGTGGTGTTGCGATTCCTAATTGCTAGAAGATGATTTTGGGTTATGATCCTTAAAATGTTACAAATCTTATTTTATAATTGCTATCTTACTATATAATAACTCGTTTTTGAGTTGTTATGTTATATAAGTGGTTACTGTTTTGGGAGCAAGTTTGAAAGGAAATAAGAAATAAAATGTTATGTTGGTATGCATGTGCCCGACCAGATGGTGGGGTTCATCGTTTCAATTCGATATATTGAATAGAAAGGCATTGTTATATTTAATGTTGTAGGTTTTGGTTTGGCTTTTTTTAGCACTCACGATTTATTTTGATGATGAGAGTATTGAGTAAGTGAGTGTTTCGTTGACAACTTATTACTTTATAGTCGACGCATTGTGGGATTAGAATGAACGAATTTTATTTTGAAGTGTGTTATGTAAGTGACCACATCTTTTCCTTTCTCTTTTTTCACTTTATTCCTAAACCAAATCTTAACTATCCAAAATATCATCATTCTCATATTTATTATAAGGAAAATGACTTAAGGAGGATGACAAATTATTTATTTTGTTTATATTTGATCCTTTTTTATATATCATCTAATTTGTTGTTTGTATTCACCATAACTTTTTTTACCCGCTATTATAAGTTATAGTTGGTCAAAAGGGTTGTGAACACAAACAACAAGTTACATAGTATATTATGTATAAAAAAAAGACTAAATATGAACAAAATCAACAGTTGGTTACTTTATTGGTTATTTTTATGAGTCATGTGTAGTTTTAACATGGGATCTAATAAATAAAAAAAAAATTCAAAATATAAATCAACTAAAAAGAATACAAGAAATATCTTAAAAGTTATGCAAGATGTGTAGTGAAATGCAAAGAACAATGCAAAAGTAGCCATGTTGAATCATATGAAGTTATGGACTTATGTTATCCCTAACCACGTAAAGATGTGCGGGGGACTTGATGCAAACAAAATTCATCATTGGCCTATAAAACATTAGATAAAATGACAAAAAAAAGCTCTTAATTAATCTATGTATTAAAAAAAAAATTAAGTCATGGAATACTAATCTTAACAATGCAGGTAGTATTGCATACTCAGTGGGAACTAAATGCAAGTTAAGCTCTTCATTATAATCGGGTTCAGAACCGACATCTAGAAAATACAGATTAATCAATAAGTAAAACAAGAATATTTGATTCAAACCAAAATATGTAGCTTTTTAAGACATATATATGTTTAAGACACATATGATATGATATGACAAATTTAGGAAAAATTGTTTTCTATAATAATTAATCCACTGCCCTCATAGAGGTAGGAAGCAACTTCCAACCAAAAGATAGAAAAAGCTCCACCTTCCATGCTTTGAACTATTATCCAACAACAAAAGTAACTTAATATTGTGACAATAGCTACAATATTTCATATAGATAATGGTTTATCTTTATTTATCCATGGTAAAATTAAAATCAAACGAAACGATTAATGTAAAATTTTGTTGAACATACATATTTCAATTTGTTGAGCATTTTATTACCCTCAGAAGCAAATTTGACTTGATATAGATTAAAAGTTTGGTTGTATAGTATGTCCGGTTGTCCTTCATACATAACAAGAATAAATAAATGAGAAAAATCAACTATTGATTTTATTTATATTTATATATTTAGTATCTTTTTTTTTTTTTTTTTTTTGCTGCATGCAATATATTACTCCGCATTTAACTTATTGCTTTTGTTCACCGTAAACTTTTTATATCGCATGTGATAGTCGGTTAAAAGGGTTATGGTGAAAACAAACAACAAGTTTGATGGTATATTACGTACAAAAAATTAAAGGGGACAAATATAAATAAAGTCAACATTTGGTTACCTTCTTGAGTCATTTTTCTATTTTTGTAACATAATTTTTTTAATAAAAAATTAAAACATATTATTCTCATAAAAAAATAAAACCAATAATAAAAAATTAGCAGAATAAAACTTAAAAACTACATTTTCACAATAAAAAATTATAAGACCAAAATAATAAAAATTACAACCCCAACATTGTATTATTGCATGACTACATGCTAGTACTGTATTCAACTACGTTCTAATCAAATGTTCATGCGGCTGAATAACTGTAAATCTTTATCATCTCATTTTTCCTTCAAGTGTTCCTCCATGATGCTTGAAAATTACTGTAAGTGTGTTGTATCGGAATTTGCGATAGTTGGAAAGCATTATAAGCTTGTTTTATTGCCATATACTATAACATTGGTTTAAATTTGTTTGGGATTGATATTAAAATTGTGGTGACGGAAATATTGGCTTAAATTGTGTTAGAAAATATATTATCAATTAATGTAAACAAAACCATAATGATGTAACCCGAAATATGGAACAATATAATCAAACAATCCGACCTAAATCCAAGCCATATGTCAGGTACATTTTGACTAAGGCACACACAAAATTTCAGATTTTGAGACCAAAAATTTCATTTTTTTAATTAATATTTTATAAAGCATTTTACCGAAACATTGTCAATAAAACGACACATTACAATATCATAATGTTGTGTCTCAGCCCATGACGTCAAAAGTAATGAAAATCAGAGTGCAATCCCAGAAACCCAAAGCGGAAACCATGTGTGTGTGTGATATACTGCTACACTGCCGACTCATTCCCCTTTGACGAAGAGGTACCTGAAACCAAACCAAAAACTGTAATCACAAAGCTTAGTGAGTTCCCCCATCATACCACATATCCTATAATATTGTTGGTATCTTTCAACCGGTAACTGTCATCGGTATCTTTCAGCCGGTAACCGTCATCGGTATCTTTCAACCGGTAACCGCCATCGGTATCTTTCAACCGGTAACTGAGGACTATTTCACCCCTACCACTAGCATACTATAAACATACAGTAAGGCATATCGGGTACTGACCTACCCCTTGGTCCTAACAACCTATGTCAGGGAAAGACTATTCCTTGTCACTACCACTGACACAGATATCATATCATGCAGGCATATCTCATAACCAAATCACATAACCAAACCAAGACAATTATCACAAAGACAACTATCTACTAATTACCCTTGTTGGTGCGTCGACATTGTGGCCTTAGACCTACCCATACTAGAAGGTAACTCACCTCGATGTCGTGTACTTTCTGAACCATCCTCTGCGTGAAGTTCGACTCTCCTCGACTCCTCAATCCCTCCACGACATTTCTCAAGTCATCAAGTAGAACATGCAACCCTAACCAGGGTCAATACCATAACCAACCAAAGTCAACCTTGGTCAAATTCAACATCCAGTTGACTTGACTCGCCGAGTTGGCCCGCCAACTCGCCGAGTCCATACTCCACTAATCCGATACAACCTCGACACCACTCGTTGATTCTAGCGAGAACTCGTCGAGTTTTCCTTCATTCAAACCATCAGGACCATCTCCATCCGACTCACCGAGTTCTTCCTTCAACTTGGTGAGTTCATCTCCCTCATAAGAACGTGTCCAGTTTATGACTCGCCGAGATGTAGAACAACTCGTCGAGTCCATCTTCAAAGGTTGGGAGATTGCCTTGGACTCGCCGAGTCTGTTCATACACTCGTCGAGTCCCATGATTCCAATGTCCCTTTACAAGTCTAAGCATTTATGGCACTTCCTTCCCGAACCACTGGTCCAACCACAGAAAGGATTTAGTGGTCATTACACACCGACTCGCCGAGTTCCAAGAACAACTCGCCGAGTCCCTTCTTGACCCTTACTATACAGTTGATTTAAATGGGTCTTAACACGTCAAAATCATAGATCTGGCCTCCTAATGTCCATTTTATACATAAAGTTCCAAACTTGGTGCACATGCATGGAGTTTTTGGCTAAAAAATCCATAAAAGGTGCTCTACAATGTGCATGGGGCTCTCATGGCCATAGAGTTGGCACCTTTATGCCATGAGACCCCTCCAATGACTCAGATCTGAAAGTAGAACCCCATGAATCACTTCACAAATCCGGAAATGTCTTAGAAAGCCCTAAATGCACCTAAAATCTAAGCCCTAAAAATGAACAACCAAATGGAAGACCAAAACAGGGGGCATTTACCTTGGTTGAGCTGAAGATGGAATAAGATCTCTGGATCTACAAGCCCCAACTCAAATTCCCAAGCTTCTCCCTTCCTTTCAAGCTTCACAACCACCCAAAAGCACTAAAAATGGCCTTAGATCACTCATAGCGGCTAGGGTTTCGATAAGAGGTGTTCTAGGAGCATAAGGGACAATGGAGGCTGCAATAAGGCGTTTAAATAGGGTGTAAACCCTCAAATTTAGGGTTTCACTCAAACAGCACCTACTCGCTGATTCAGTCTCCGACTCGTCGAGTAGGTCAC
The DNA here is from genome assembly GCF_002870075.4 of Lactuca sativa. Taxonomy (NCBI): domain Eukaryota; kingdom Viridiplantae; phylum Streptophyta; class Magnoliopsida; order Asterales; family Asteraceae; genus Lactuca; species Lactuca sativa. The sequence continues at coordinate 119,742,229 of NC_056625.2, read as the reverse complement.
TTAAACTTCCCGTGGAACCCGTCTCTACTCGATGAGTTGGGCCACCAACTCGTCGAGTCCCAGAGAAAAATACATAAAATTCTTGAATTAAAGACATATCAGGAATCGGGTGTTACAAATCTCCCCCACTTATCTTAGACTTCGTCCTCGAAGTCTGCTACACGATCCTGAAAAAGCTTGGGGTAATGTTCCCTCATCTCGTCCTCTGGGTCCCAGGTCCACTCCGAGCCCTTTCGGTGCTGCCACTGCACCTTTACCAGCTCCACTCTCTTGTTCCTCAGATACCTTGACTTCCTGTCAAGGATTGCCACTGGCAGCTCAATGTAGTTCAGGCTTTCATCAACCTGAATATCCTCTAGAGGCACCACCGCCAAATCGTCTACCAGGCATTTCCACAACTGGGAGACATGAAATGAGCTATGAATCTGACTGAGTTCGGCTGGCAGATCTAGCTTATATGCCACCTTGCCCACCCGGGCTACAACCCTGAAGGGTCCAATATACCTGGGGCCCAACTTGACTCGCTTCCTGAATCGAATGACGCCCTTCCATGGCTACACCTTTAGGAGCACCATATCCACGACCTGGAACTCTAGGTCTAACCGATGCTTGTCGGCATAACATTTCTGTCGACTCTGAGCAGTCTGAAGTCTGCTCCGAACCTCCTGGATCCTCTCCGTAGTCTTGAGTACCACTTCGGTACTCCCTATTATTCTCTGCCCCACTTCTCCCCAGCATATCGAGGTCTTGTACTTCCTCCCATACAACATCTCGAAAGGAGGACAGTCGATACTCGCATGATAGCTATTGTTGTAGGAGAACTCCGCCAACGGGAGGTAAGTATCCCAACTACCTCCGAAGTCTAAAACACATGCCTGCAGCATATCCTCCAGAGTATGGATGGTCCGCTCGCTCTAACCATCAGTCTGCGGGTGGAAGACGGTGCTAAAATGCAGTCGAGTACCCAACTCGTCATGAAACTTCTTCAAAAACCAGTAAGTGAACCGCACGTCCCTATCTGAAATCACCAAAGGTACCCCGTGTCGCGCCACTACCTCCCAGATGTAGACATCGGCCAAATTTTCAGCCTAGAACCTGGATTTGTGCGCCTCTGCCATCACTACCCAGCGCACACCCCCATGATACGGGACCCACACCCTACGGTGAAGAGTCAAAAATCCCCGGCTATCATAGTCGAAGTAGGAAACCTGGCCCACAATTCGCTCGCTCTTCTGATGTTCCTCCTTTATGGCCTCCTTCTGGGCTCCTAAATCTGCTCCAACAGTGGAGTCACAACTGTCATCCTCAGACAAATGTCCCTGATCGGCGCTGCCTTGCGGCTAAGCGCATCGGCCACGACATTGGCCTTCCCCGGGTGGTATAGGATCTCGCAATTATAATCCTTTACTACATCAAGCCACCAACGCTGCCTCATATTCAGATTTGGATGGTCCATGAGATACCTCATGCTCTTGTGGTCCGTGTAAATGGTACAACAAACCCCATATAGGTAATGGCGCCAAATCTTGAGGGCGAAAACAACAGCCCCCAGTTCCAAATCATGCGTCGGGTAATTCGCCTCGTGAGGCTTCAGCTGCCTCGAAACATAAGCTATAATATGCCCTCTCTCATCAATATCGTGCCCAAACCTGAGATGGATGCATCGCAGTATACCACAAATTCCTCCATGCCCTCTGGCAGGGCTAAGATTGGTGCCTCGCACAATCTCTGTCTCAATGTCTCAAATGCGGCCTGCTGCTCAGGCACCCAGCGAAAGACCATAGCTTTCCTTGTCAACCGGGTCAGGGGCACGGCTACCTTGGAGAAGTCCTGATGGATCTCCGATAGTAGCCTTCCATTCCCAGGAAGCTCTGAATCTCGGATGGAGACCTCGGAACCTCCCACCTCATCACAGCCTCCACCTTGGCCGGGTCAACCAAAATCCCGTTCTGGTTGACAGGGTGCCCAAGAAACTGCACCTCGCACAACCAGAACTCACACTTGGATAACTTAGCATAAAAGTTCTCCCTCCTCAATGTACCTAGAACCTCCCGCAAGTGCTCCTCATACTGTTCTCGCGTCTTTGAATAAACCAAGATGGCATCGATAAAAACTATCACAGACTGATCCAACATCGGTCTGCACATGCAGTTCATAAGATCCATGAATGCGGCAGGAGCATTGGTGAGCCCGAAAGGCATCACCACGAACTCGTAGTGGCCATAGCGTGTCCGGAACGCAGTCTTCTGCATATCCTCCTCTCTGACCCTCATCTGATGATATCCTGAACGCAGATCAATCTTGGAGAACCAAGATGCTCCCTGTAGTTGGTCAAAGAGGTCATCAATCCTAGGGAGTGGGTAACGGTTGTTCACCGTTACCTTATTCAACTCCTGATAGTCTATACACATCCGATGAGACCCGTCCTTCTTCTTCACAAACAGAACCGGGGCTCCCCAGGGTGAACAGCTCTTGCAGCTCCGTAGACAACTCCTGCATCTCAGGAGGAGCCAACTGATACGGTGTCTTGGCTATCGGAGCCGCACCGGGGATTAGGTCGATCCTGAACTCTACCTGCCTCTTCGGAGGTATCCCAGGCAACTCCTCAAGGAATGCGTCCGCAAACTCTCGTACCACGGACACATCGCCCACCGTTGCCTTACCCGCTTCTTAGGTATCCATAACATAGGCGACAAATCCCGCGTAACCTTGCTGAAGGTAGTGCCTGGCTCTCGTTGTTGAACATAGAGTTGGTCCTCGTTGTGGCCTCTCACCCTGAATCACCAGCTCTCCCCCACTTGGGGTCCTGATCCGCACCAACTGTTGCGCGCAGTCAATCATTGCCCCGTTGGGGATTAGCCAATCCATACCAATAATAACCTTATTCCCCCACAACGGTATGTGAACCAGATCTACCAGCTAACACTCATCGAACAACCTCAAAACACAATCTCGGTAGACCTCTGATGCCCGCACTGACCGGTCGTCCGAAATATCGACCTCCAAAGGGCAATCCAGCATGCTCGAAGACTCAGGAAACTTCTTGCTAAGCGCAAGAGAGACACACGATCGGGTAGCACCCAAATCAAACAATACCTAAACTGGGATACCGTTCACAAGGAACGATCCTACACCGAGCATACATGTATCAAAATCACAAAAAAATTCATACCACATGTATCATTTTTGCATTTTTGTCTTATATTAAATTAATAACATTACATTAAAAATAAAATATAATTAATACAGATTATAAGGTGATATAACTTCATATATTTATTAAATCAACAATTATAATTTTATATAGCTAAAAAAATATCTCTTTAGTAATAATTTAGTTAAAATAATTGATTAATAATTTTGATTTTTTAATATGAAAGTTTAATTAATTTTATAACAGTAGATTTCACCGGTTATAAACTAATATGGTATATAAGGGTCAATCAAGTTAAGTCTTGGTCAATATAAAAGAGGTTTTCCACAATTATCAAGTTAACAGTAGTTTTACATATTTGGCTAATATATTTTTAATTTTATAAAATTATAAATCTTTTTGTCGAATTGATAAATTAATATCTTATTAATATTTTTCTTTTATTTACTATTTAATTATTTTAATAAAATTTAAATTTAACCCTAAAATAAGGATGTTTCACATTTTTATTAAATAATTTCTAAATGAAAATACATGAACATGTTTCAATCGGTCAACTAAAAAAACCATTCCACCAAGATTCTTAGTGTGTGGTATGATACAAGGAATTAATATGTATAATAAAACAAATAGATTAAGCCTTCATGTGAGTGATGTTAATTAATAGTTTACGTAATAGCTCATTTGAAAATGTCAAGATCTAATAAGACAAGATCAATCTTAGAGTTTTTAGTGATTGTGATAAGACTTCCATTTTACATGAAACTCTTTACTACATCTCTTCGATGTAACAAGATGGAATATATGCAAACCTGAATTGTATATCCAACCTTGATAGAGTGATGTTGGAACACCAAATTCTCCACATAGCAAAAATTAATAAAATGTTTACCTAACATAACTGTATAACATTTTGTGTCATCCTCATCACAATAGTTGATTCCTTGAAGCCACTCTAATAAAATCGAAAATTGCTCATGTTCAACTCCCACCAACTGCCAACACCAATTCCAAAGCCAAATACCATAGGAAAAATGATTAATAAGCAAACACACTCGATCTTGTTTCCAAGCGAAAAAAAATGACTAAATCGTTGTGCAAATGTCATGTTGCCCAACCAAGATTTCTAAATATAAAAACTCTACAATAATAAAATATGATTTCACATTTTTCATAACATTATATTTTTCGGTTTATTAGTTTTAAACTGAGCAATTTTAAACCAACCGACCCCTAAGAGACTTGAAAAATCATTATATAAAAGGATGAGGAGGGTGTAGGTTTCTCTTAGCATCCGATTTGAGACTCTTAAAAGTGGAGTTAAAAGGCAACGAGTTGTTCACCTTTATATAAGAGATGAAATTCGCCTAGGTTCCATACCATGATCGATAGACAAGATTCGAGTGTTAGACCTTAGGTTCTTGCCTATAAAACCGAAACCAATTCGAACATTTCGGTTTTTGAAGATAAAGAAACCAAAACTTTGGTTTTATATTCGGTTTTGGTTTTTTTTTTTTTTTTTCACTTGGTTTTTGCTCAATCCTATTCCTAATTGATTTTACAATATGTTATAGAATAATACCGACATTAATCTACTTAACAAACGACTATTCAAAAATATGATTTTCTAACTATATTTTTAATGATAACTAATTAGATTCTCATAGTACTGGGCTTTATTAGTTATCAATTTGGTTTTTAGCCCAACTTAACCAATCAGTGTATATATATATATATATATATATATATATATATATATATATATATATATATATATATATATATATATATATATATATATATATATATATATATATATATATATATATATATATATATATATATATATATATATATATATGAAGGCCATTTGGGAATACCTATAGATATTCATTTCATCATTTGAATACAAGAATATCAAAAAAAATAATAAATCAACTTTTTTAATTGTCAAAACATGATTCATATATATATATATATATATATATATATATATATATATATATATATATATATATATATATATATATATATATATATATATATATATATATATATGAAGGCCATTTGGGAATACCTATAGATATTCATTTCATCATTTGAATACAAGAATATCAAAAAAAAATAATAAATCAACTTTTTTAATTGTCAAAACATACCTTCTCTTCCTCGAGAAAACTTAGCCACCCCTGTGATTTCTTACGTGGTATGTCTCATGAATGACAATGTTTTTTTATTAAAATTCGAAAATTCTAAGCATGGATATATATTGTATCATATATCAAACGTGCTCGCTTTTTCATCATCTTTCATCTTATGATTGTTTACTTGTTTTTTTTTATCATATTTTTATCTTATTCTAGGGCTTTAATGTTTTTCTTTAAATTTTACAGAAAAGTTTATCTTTTGATGAAAAATATAATGTAATGTGTAATATCCATAATTTTTCGATATATTAATGCAATGTATGAAGACAGTTGTAACTATTTTACGAAATAAAAAAGATTTTAAGGAATTTAATTACCGATCTTGTTAGGATTATTAATTTGTTAGTAGGAAGTTTAGTGAATTCGGTATAAAGTGGTTTATTTGCCATAGTTAAGGGTTTTGATGGATAGTGTATTAAAATCAACGAAAGTGGTGGAATCACCCCTTTTTGAGCATTTTCTTCCCCCTTTTTTCTCCATTAGTGCATTTATATGATGTAAATATGCATTTGTGGTGGTTGTTGTTTTTAAGGATTATAAAAATCAAGAACATAAAATGCATAAGTTTGTGGATTTTGATATTTAAACAAGTTTAGAATGATTTGAATGTTTTTCAAACATGTTAAGGTCATCATTTTTTTTGGAACTGCAGAATTGAATTAAAGCTTAGCAAGGAGTTAGGCAAAAACATAGTACAATTATTTATGACATTAAAAGTGCTATGAAACCAATCTAACTTATTGATATACTACTATTTAACCCGATATTTTTTGGGACCATATTACGGAATTTACTTTTATAGTTACAACATGAATATATAATATTTTTTTTGGATTATATATATATATATATATATATATATATATATATATATATATATATATATATATATATATATATATATATAATTGTGAATGCTCTTTCTTTATAGTTTAACAAAATTTCCACATTCCACGGCATATCAATATTCAAAACCACTCTAGAACAAGAAAAGTATTCCTAATACAATAAAATACTATAAATTATTTCATTTAAATTTGTTATCAAAACTACTAACCTAATAGATCCATAAGGAAAAGACAAAATTTATGATTTGAGTAATAATTTCTAGTTTAGGGACAAAAAAAGGGATTATCATTAATATTTTATAAGAAAATTTTCAATTACAAAAACCGAAAGCAAGGTACCGACACCTAAAAACTCTCCTTGACAAGACACGAAATGCACACTACTCAACACACATTTATTTACACACATATACTTTCAAAATGGACTTTTTGACAAAAATTTATCCCATGCATCATTATGTAACTTTTAAAAGTACAATGTAAACGATATCATGTTAATGCATATTTCTCATTTTTAGCACCAAAGCACATGTTACTCATTTTCCTTGTGTGTATAATAACCAAATGAGATCAAATAGTTACTTTTACAAATGATCACGTAAAACAATATTTCATGTTGAGTTTTGAGTTTATTTTTCAACAAGAGATATAGACGATGTTTTTATGTGTCATCGATGAGAATCGTGTTAAGGACTTCGAATTAGTTATTGATCGTCAAAAATTTTGAAGCACATGTGTCATCGTTAATTTTTGCCGTTTAGACCCTCAATTTTCAGTTTTTCAAAATTTTGGCTTCTTATTTATTTTGATAAATTATGTTTTAATGGCAATATTGTGTGATTTCTTTGATTTCAACTTTTCCATGATTGTTAAGGAGATTAATTACATACAATAATTGTCAGTTTTAATTTTTTTTGTTTGAAAATTAGCAATACCACCTAATCTAGTTCCACCATATATATAAAGAGGGTATAATGGGTATTGGGAGTTTTATTAAGTTTTTTGGAATTATATAATTATTATGGACATTCATAGAATATGATGAACAGTAATATTGATATTGTTTATATTGTTTTTAGATAGGGATAATGACTTGGGAGGGTAATTAGGTTTATTGTTTGTCCGCATTAGGTCACTTAGGTTTTTTGTGCGTATTAGACCATTATGGTCGTAATTACCGTTTACATTTAATCATTTTTACCGTTTGCTTCTTGTTTAACCGGTTACAAAGTGAATACAGGTGTTACGTGGTTATTAGGCCATTACGTGGATAATTAGGTGGCATTTAATGTATATTAGGTCTCCTTAAATCAGGGCAAGACGAATCCCAATCACTTTCTCTTCACTCTCACTCAATCGTCCCCACCCACTGTTCTTACTTCGATCAATCCACAATTAAATGGTTGAAGCTGATACACCGGTCGTTGAAGTCTGGTACAACGGGATGTTCATCAACAAACCACTAATCTATTTTGATCCAGATAAAAAGGAGATAATATACGCCGATTTCAGGGAGATAGGGTATGCTGAATTCATTGCTCACCTCAACGTGATTAATAGAAGAATGTGCAAAGATGTATACTATTGTCCAGATGGGCAAACATTGTGTCAAGGATTGGCCGCATTGCATAACGAATGTGATTACCACGAATTTCATGAGTGTCTTCATGAGAAAAAGAAAGTAAATGTGTATGTGGACCATATGCATGAACCCCTGTTCGACTTGATTAAAATGGAAGAGCCTGAAATTGAAGATGATACCAACTCCAAAGCAGATGAAGATGTTGATTCAATGTTAATAGATAAAGACTACTGGGAACACGAGGTGGATGATGAGGATTTTTCAATGAAAAGGGCAACAACAATTATTCAGAATAAAGACAGGTTTTTGAACAAACTTTGCCCAAATGTTGAAGAGGAAGAAGATTCTAATGTTGAGCAACTACCACCTGTATACCCTGTGCACAATTCTGAGCAACAATGGGATGAAATGGCTCCTGTGTTAGGTATGAAATTCACCAATCCTACTGAACTTAAAAAATGTCTTACCAACTATGCTGTTAAGCATGGTTATGATTTGTGGTATGAAAAGAATGATAAAAACAGACTTCTAGTGAAGTGTTGCAAAGGTAAAGAACCTACATGTCCTTTTAGGTTATGGGCTTCTTGGATGCAAGAGGAAAGGACTTTTCAGATCAAGTCACTTAAATCAAGTCATAATTATGGTAGAGTTTTTAAAATAGGCTTAGTGAATTACAAGTGGATAGGGAAACAATATTTCAATGTACTTCTGGAAAACCCCAGGCTTAGTTTGAGGAAGATGAAAGCTCAAATCTCAAGCACATACTACATCATAGTTAGCATTGGACAATGTAGAAATGCAAAAAAGTTTGCATTGTATGAGATAGAAGGCACTCTAAAAGAGCATTATAGTAGGTTGTGGGACTATGGAAAAGAAATCAAAAGAGCTAATCTAGGATCAACTGTGAGTATGGATGTTGACCATACCCTTGATCGAAGTCTAATTTTCGAACGGTTATATGTATGCTTTAAAGGTGTAAGAGATGGTTGGGTAGAAGGGTGTAGACAAATCATTGGGATTGATGGATGCTTTCTCAAAGGAATTTGCAAGGGTGAACTCTTAGCTGCCGTGGGTAGGGATGCCAATAACAGCATGTTCCCACTAGCTTGCGCTGTTGTGACTGTTGAGAACAAAGACACTTGGAAATGGTTTCTTGATCTACTCATGGATGATATTGATAGAGGCAGTGAAAATGGGCTTACTCTTATATCAGATGGACACAAGGTACTACTCATGTTTACTCTTAACTTTATAGTTTAATTATTAATTAATATTGTAAATTGTACAGGGTTTAGTTGAAGCTATCAAAGAAAGGGTTCCTCATGCCGAGCACAGATTATGTGCTAGGCACATACTAGCCAACTTCAACACAAGGTTCAAAGGTGAGCATTTTATCAAGCCATTTTGGAGAGCTGTGAAGGCTACCACAAAATAGAGACATGAAGCTGCTATGCAAGAGATCAAGGAATTAGACAGGGGGCATTTGATTATCTCATGGAGAGGGACCCTAAATGTTATTGCAGGGCTTTTCAAGTAGAAGGAGCATTTTGTGATGCTGTGGAAAATTGAATTTCAGAGAGTTTTAATGCTGAAATAGTTTAAGCTAGACATAAACCAATAATAGCAATGTTGGAGGATATAAGGGTTTATGTGATGCAGAGGTTATACCATCAGAGGAGTAAAGGAGAGGCTTGGGATTTAACTATATGCCCAAGCATTAGGAAGAAAATAAGAGATTTGAAGGAGAAACAAAGGTAAGAATGTTTGTATTTACTTGTTAATATTTATACATGTGTTTATGTGTTCTTACCTGTTTTATGTTTATGTACAGATTCTGGGTCGTGTACCCTTGTGGGTATCAACAATTTGAGGTGGTATTTTGTAATGACAGGTATGCAGTTGACCTGATCAGAAGGACTTGTGGATGCAGGAGATGGCAGTTGACTGGAATACCCTGTGTACATGGAGTGGCTGCAATTTCATCCATGAACTTAAACTCAGAGGATTATGTAGCTAACTATTACAGTAAGGCAACTTATCTCACCTGCTATGCATACATTATTCATCCTTTGAATGATAGCTCTTTATGGACACAAAGTGAGTACACCAAGCCTTTACCCCCAAAGAGTAGAAGGCTACCTAGTAGGCCATCTACTAAGAGGAGGAAAAGTGCAGTAGAAAGGGATATATCAAGCACACACACAGTATCAAGAGTAAAGCAAGTGCAAAGGTGTTCAATATGCTATGTTAGTGGGCATAAAAAAATGGGTGCCCAACAAAAAGAATTCCAACAACAGGTGATCAGGTTCCTGGATCTTCCACTCCAGCTCCAAGTCCAACACCAGGATCCACTTCTGCAGCTCCAAGATCCACTTCTGCAACTCCAAGACTAAGATCCACTTCTGTAACTCCAAGATCCACTTCTACAAGACCAGTTCAAAGTGAAGTTAAATTGAGAAAGAGGAAAGCTTCAGAAAGAATCATCAAACAGTGTCTGAGGAAAAAAGTGGTGCCCAAGGATGCTAGTGGTTGTAGTTCAAAGAAACCTGTAGATTTGGGTTGATTGTAGGTTTGATGTTGAACTCTTTTTTCTGTTATGTATGCATGTGGGGTGTAAGTGTTAGGTAAGCATGTGATGGTCGAATCTTTTGATATTAAATGTAATGTTGTACTAGACTAAGGGAAAAAACTATCCAGCTTTTGATGTTATTTTGATGTTGAATGGGACACCTTTTTAAGGGTGTTTGTAGCTATGACAATATTACCCTTTAATATATTTTCTGCTTTAAATCTTTAAACTTTGGTTGTTGAATCATGCACTTTACAGATGTACTTTGCCTTCAATTACTGCTTCTTCCTTTAATATATTTTCTCCTTAAAAACTTTTAACTGATTCTTGGTTGTTCATTATAATTACTGCTTTTGCATTACACTGAGATTGGTTGTTCACTATAATAGCATTTAAATTTCAATACACCATATTAACATTACAATTAAAAATTTCATTACCAAAAGCTTCATTTGCATTCATACATATGATTTCATTACATTACAGGTACCCTTACAATCAAAATAACAAAATTATGGGTACCCTTTATATTCAAAAGATGTCTACTGCATCATAATTCCATTCAACATAATTTAACAAAGTACAATACAAACAAGACAATCAAAGCTACTTTATGCCATTTCATCTTCTTCTTCATTTCATTCAGCTCATGATTAAGACCCAAAAGCTCCTCTGTGTACGGATCTTCAACAACCCATTCCCAAAATCCACACTTTCTCCCTGCTCTCTATAAAAAATGAAAAAGAACAAAGCTTTAGCATAAATTGTGACATCCCCAAAATCTCGGCTAGAAAAGACCGGTTTCATTTATGTTTTTTAAACATTTTCAGAGTAAATCCTTTTGATTTTAAAAGAGATGCGGAATTTGTTCCCAAAAACAAAACACGATAAAATAGACTTTTATCAAAACATTTCATAAAGAAATATAATTTCATTTCATAATCAAAAATCGGGATGTCACGTTCCGATACAGACCGTAAAGCATAAACGATAACATTACAAGTCATTCAACAAATATATACATATACAGACTTGTAAACAAAACAACTTGATGATTCATCCATCTTATGCCCTTGCGCCACTTCCTGTAATACAAATAAACTGAGTGGGTCAGGCTTGGGGGCCTGGTGAGCATATACGGTTTTCAACCCACAATAAATAATTATATTTAATTTCAACAATCAACAATAACCCGATTACCCATTCCCGTTATCCTCACTTTACGTCCCTAAAAACAACATCTATTATAAGGAACTTAATTTAGGATTTTCATCGGGACGGACATTACTGCAGAGGGGCTTCCTCAACAATAAGTGTCCTAAAGGCAACCATGTGGGGGATAGAGTACACCAGTGAACACATCATTCACAACACCTACATGTTATGATCGTGCTAGCGTTCCATAGGACTGTCTAGAATAGTTTGTGGTCGTCATCCATACTCTGCTGAATGACTAGAATAACATCAACAACGAGGCCTCTCATCAATTTATTTCATTGCGCACCAACTGTCTACCCATGTTCTACCCAATATATTAGTAGATAAAAATATACATGTTTTATACATAATTTTTAAAAGAAAAGAACTGTATAGCATGCTCTTTCAATACTCCATCCAAATAGCAAGTAACACGTAAACACATAACAAGAAATTTCAAGGAGAGCCATATAAGTCTATGTGTTAGAAGGTAATAATAATACCCTCACACAACCCGTATTCTTAAATACATTCAACGATTACTTGTATAATATCGTGTATTGAAAGGGACTATACACTCACTTGATCAGAAGATGATCGGACAGCACTACGACTTGCAGAAATAGTATTCTTCGGTAGATCTGGAAGATTTTCACAAAAACCGGGCTCCACGCGGGCAAGGCTTCGGCTCGGAAATCTCACTTCTCGGGATCCTCGGGGCTTCGGAACTTGCTTCGGGGCTTGGGAATGATACTGGGGCTTCGGGATATGATTGGCACGCAAAACGATGCAGAACTTAGAGAGAGAGGGAGAGAGGAAGAAAAATCGCAAGGAAAATGGCTGATATCGAGTTCTATTTATAGGCTGATGGGTCTGGGATTACGCTGGGCGTAATTTCCAAGTACGTTGGGCGTAATTTCCAAGTACGCTGGGCATAATTTGGTTACGCTGGGCCTACTTCGACGTCACTGCATGCGTAATTTGGTGGCACTCGAGTATTGGTCAGACAACTTGCACTCCTCTGAGTACGCTGGGCGTACTCAAATTACGCTCGACGTAATTTGACTCGTCAAACTTCTAAATTGCGTAACTTTCGCATACGGGCTCCGTTTTTTACGTTCTATATATCCACGCGTAGGTCAGACCATACTCCATAACTTTCATTTAGACTCCGTCGGCTAGTTTTGACTTTATTTTTTATTATTTATTTTTAGTAGGCCGGGACAGAAAAACTTCGTTAGAAATGATGGGTTTTAGCCATAAGAACTTTCCTATGTGCGCATGCAAAACCCTAATGCTTGGATCTAGGCTTTCTAATAAACATGCTTTGAATCCAAGACTTCTAATTACTAATTAGGTTAAATAAGAACATTGAAACAGATCTAGAATCATACCTTTGAATTCCTTGTTGATCTTGAGGTCTTGGAGCTTCTAGAGTCACAAATGTCACTCCTCTAATGGCTTACAAACACCAAAGCAAGAAGGATGATTTGGGAGAGAGGAGAGGGGAGGAATTTTGACCAGAGGTTCCTTTCTTTTGGTCAAGTGTCGAATTCCATCAGCCATGGGGTCTATTTATACTTGTAGACTCCTTAAGGATTACAGATAAGTCCCTATCAGATAATCTTCTCTTAAGGCTATCCAAATCCATTCCTAGATATCTCTAATGGACGATTTTAGCTATCCTAATGCTCTTAGAATCCGTCCATAGTATATCCAAATGGATTTACAGTCTAAAGCTTAACTATCAAACAATTGACAGTTTATACCCCTTTATTTAATTAATCTCTTTAAGTCACCAAATTAATTCTAATTAATTCTATGACTTATATTAATCAAATAACAAATATATTATTCATGATATTATTCTCATAATATACTAATAATATTTATTCTCTCTTAATAAATCATCCTATCAAGTTGCTATGGTGAAGGCAACCCAAAAGGACCATGCACAACCGGATATAGTTACAGCCTTAGACACTATTCCAACAGTCTCCCACTTGGATAAGTCTAGTAACTATACAAGTACAATTCGGTTTGCAATCGTAGCTCTCAAAGACGCTGTCAACTCTGATCTAATCAATCTTGTCCTTTAGATAAGGGAACGTACAGTCCTCTGTTAGATATCATGCTGACAATCCTATGGAATGGTTAGTCAAGCATTTAGGTTTCTCGATCTCTGATTTATTTGACATAGAACTTAATCGAACACATCAATTCAGTTCTGACCGGGCCCGGCACATAAGTCAAATCAAATCATCGAGCGGCCGAGATATCGCTTTTACCTTCTTAGATAAAAGTTACAGATAAACTTCGACTTATATGCATTTACTTATTCATTAACCAACTATACACAATAATATGTTTTATAACACCAAGTTACTGATGCGTTTTCGTATTATCAATGTACAATCAATTAACAAATAATAAACCATATATCTAGGTTTTAAGACTATATGATATTATCGTCTTGCGATCACCTTTTATATCGTATTCCATAAGGTGATTCCAGCAAGCGCGGGTTTATTCCAATGCTCAAAACTAGTTCATAAGCACTCATGAACGCTGCAGCAATCCTTTGCTATGTCTAACACCATTTAGACATTCTACACACCAATTCATGACAATCTTCTTTCTTATCTACTTCCAACATATGAACGATTGTGGACAATTTGAACAATTCTATTATTCCTAATAATTTCAATTATTCTGGAAGTCAAAACATGCAAAGTGAAACATTATCTAAACAATTAACATAAGATAGTAACATTACTCATAAATAAAACTCCTTTATTTAATCATCAAATGTCAATTACATTTATCTATTACACGTTTCTAATACTATCTAATCTATGCTAATATCATCCTTCAGCCCAATACTCCTAGCACGCTGCAAGTGCTTAACCCTACTCAGTCCCTTCGTAAGCGGATCTGCTGGGTTATCTTCTGATGATATCCTCTTCACTACGAGTTGTCCTTCTTCTACACGATGTCTGATGAAGTGATATTTTCTGTCGATATGTCTTGATCTACCATGATCCCTCGGTTCCTTGGTCAAGGCAACCGCTCCTTCGTTATCACAGAAAATTTCCATGGGCTCCTTTATGGCAGGTACGACTCCAAGATCACCGATGAAGTTCTTTAGCCATATTGCCTCCTTCGACGCTTCGCTCGCTGCAATGTACTCTGATTCGCACGTTGAATCAGCTACGGTTTCCTGCTTGGAACTTTTCCATGTCACTGCTCCTCCATTTAGGGTAAAGACCCAGCCCGACTGCGAACGGTAGTTGTCCCTGTCGGTCTGAAAACTGGCGTTACTATACCCTCGCACCTTCAAGTCATCACTCCCTCCGAGGACTAAGAACCATTCCTTCGTCCTCCGAAGGTACTTAAGGATATTCTTCACCGCAATCCAATGGGCTTTGCCAGGATTCCCTTGATATCTGCTAACCATGCTCAAAGCGAAGGCTACATCAGGGCGAGTACAAGTCATAGCGTACATGATTGAGCCAACTGCGGAAGCGTATGGTACTCGGCTCATTTCTGCTATTTCAGCTTCGGTACTCGGACTTTGAGTTTTACTCAATTTGGCATTACTTTGTATCGGTAGTTCTCCCTTCTTTGAATTTTCCATACTAAAGCGTTTTAGTACTTTCTCTAAGTAAGTATTTTGACTAAGTCCAATTAGTCTCTTACTTCTTTCTCTTACTATCCTTATTCCCAGAATGTAAGAAGCCTCTCCGAGGTCCTTCATAGCGAAGCACTTCCCGAGCCAGGATTTTACCTCCTGCAGAGTCGGGATGTCGTTTCCTATGAGTAATATGTCATCGACATATAGAACGAGGAAGCTTACTATACTCCCACTGGCTTTGACATATACACAAGATTCGTCTTCGCTTCGTACAAATCCAAACTCTTTGACTTTCTCATCGAAACAAAGATTCCATCTGCGAGATGCTTGCTTAAGTCCATAAATGGACTTCTCAAGCTTACACACTCTATCCGGATGCTTCGGATCCACAAACCCCTCTGGCTGAGCCATGTAAACATCCTCAGCCAACTTTCCATTAAGGAAAGCGGTCTTGACATCCATTTGCCAAATCTCATAATCATGAAATGCGGCAATTGCTAGCATCACTCTAATAGATTTAACCTTCGCAACTGGTGAGAAGGTCTCATCATAGTCAACTCCGGGAGTTTGAGTAAAGCCCTTCGCGACCAATCGCGCTTTATATGTGTGTACGTTCCCATCCACGTCGGTCTTCTTCTTGAAGATCCATTTGCACCCAACGGTCTTACGTCCGGGCACGTAATCAACCAAATTCCAAACTTGGTTATCATACATGGATTGGATCTCGCTATCCATTGCCTCTTTCCATTTTACAGACTCCGGGCCTGCCATGGCTTCCTCATAGCTATTAGGTTCATCAAGGTTTACTAGTGTACCATCACTAATATACGTGTCCCCTTCGGTAGTAATATGAAAGCCATAAAACTGGGGATGAACTCTAACTCTATCGGAACGTCTAAGAGGTAAGGATTCGTCAATCGGTTCAACCGGAGTTTCCTCCTCGGGTTGAACGCCAGCGGTAGAGGTTCCTTCATCTATCGAATCGTGAATCTCTTCAAGTTCGATTTGCCTCCCACTGTCTCCTTGGCTTATGAGTTCTCGTTCTCGGAAAACTCCTCTCCTCGCAACGAAGACAACATTGTCCTTCGGTCTATAGAAGAGATATCCAAAGGATCTCTGCGGGTAGCCGATGAAAATACATCGCTCACTTCGAGGTTCAAGCTTGTCGTGAGTATCTCGTCTTACGAAAGCCTCGCAACCCCAAACCTTGATATGTGCCAACGAGGGAGCTTTCCCCGTCCACATCTCGTGAGGTGTTTGGCAACCTTCTTAGTAGGGACTCGGTTAAGGATATGGGCGGCAGTCTCTAAGGCATACCCCCAAAAAGAGATTGGTAGTGAAGCACGACTCATCATAGAGCGAACCATATCCAATAAGGTTCGATTACGCCTTTCTGCCACACCATTCAACTGCGGTGTCCTAGGAGGCGTCAATTGTGAAACTATTCCCTACTCCTTGAGATAATCGTGGAATTCAAGACTTAGGTACTCTCCTCCTCGATCGGATCGAAGCATCTTGATTTTCCTGCCCAATTGATTCTCCACTTCATTCTTGAACTCCTTGAACCTTTCAAAGGTGTCTGACTTTTGCTTTATTAAATAGATATACCCATATCTACTATAGTCATCGGTAAAAGTCACATAGAAGCGGTTCCCATCCTTCGTGTTTGATCTAAACGGTCCACATACATCGGTATGTATTAGGTCCAATAGACCCTCGCCCCTTTCACAAGTACTCGTGAAGGGCGACTTAGTCATCTTTCCAAGCAAACAAGACTCGCATGTGTCATCTTCCCTAAGGTCGAATGACTCCAACACTCCATCCTTTTGGAGTTGGGCTATGCGTTTCTTGTTGACATGTCCAAGACGACAATGCCACAAGGATGCTTTATCCATACTAGTGGAAGAATCAATATTCAAAACATCATTTCCTAAGTTATCAACAATCATAACGGTTTCATATATTCCATTACATGGTATAGCTTCAAAGTAAAAGACACCATTTAGATAAGTCAAAATAGAACCATTCTCATTATTAAAAGAAAATCTAAATCCTTGTCTGTATAAACCATGAAATGAAATGATGTTTCTTGCCATTTCTGGCGAATAGCAACAATTGTTCAAATCTAAAACTAAACTATTCCTAAGCACTAAGGAATACACTCCAATCTTGGTCACAGGCGACGATCTTCTGTTCCCCGTGATTAGATTGATCCTTCCTTGCTCCACATCCCTACTTCTTCTTAGTCCCTGCACATTAGAACAAATGTGATAACCACAACCGGTATCAAGGACCCAAGAAATAGCATGATTAGAATCGTTAGATTTGATTGTGTATATACCTGCGAAAGATGGCTTGATCTTTCCTTCTTTGATGGCTTGCAGGTAATCCGGGCAGCTTCTCTTCCAATGTCCTATCTTGTGGCAGTGGTGGCACTCTGCCTCCTTCGGGTTAGAGCAGGGCTTGGCGGGATCAACTTTGGTCCCACTAGAAGAGGCACCATCTCGGGCTTTCACCTTGCGATAGTTCTTCGATGAAGCTTTCCTCTTCTTACCCTTCCCTTGTCCAATAGCCAAGACAGGAGCAGCGGGCGGATTGGGAGTAGGTGCAACAGACTTGTCTTTGAAGTTGCTCTCAGCAACCCTCAAGAGACCTTGGAGCTTGCTTAGGGTGACCTCTTCTTTGTTCATGTGGTAGGTCATCCTAAATTGATTGTACATCGGAGGCAAAGAGTGAAGCACCATGTCGATCGCCAAATCCTCACCGAAGTCAACATTTAACTTGCGAAGGCGGTCGACATACCTTTGCATCTTTTGCAAGTGCACGGTAAGAGATTCTCCATGACCCATCTTCGCGGAAATCATGTTAGTGAAAATCTCGTACCTCTCTTGTCTCGCGTTTTGGTGGTACCTCTCCAATAAGTCTTGATGCATCTCGTACGGGTACATGTCCTCGTAGGACTTTTGGAATTCGGAGTTCATGGTGGCGATCATGATGCAATGTACCTTCGTTGCATCTCGCTCATGAGTTTCAAAGGCGGTGATTTCGGCTGGAGTAGCGATTTCGGTGTTGATTTTCTCGAGCTTCTCATCGAGGACATACTCTTTGTCCTCATAGCGAGCAATGGTGCGAATGTATCTTATCCATTCGCTAAAGTTCGTTCCATCGAAGGTGACCTTTTGGCAAAGGCTCATTAATGTGAAGGAACTAGCAGCAGCGTTGTTTGCGTTCGACATCTACAATTAGAAAAAGGACAAAGATAGATTAGAATATGAATCCCTAATTATCACCCAATAAGAAAAATTAGGGCTAGGATCCAACAATAACATTTACATACTAGAAGAGGGATGCCGTAATCTAACATGTAAATAAATTGAAGGTAAGTGAATGACGATTCACTAATTCTCCATCACGAAAACCTAAATTATTAGTCCTAAGTGTTTTTGAGAATTCCTAGGTTCGGATGAGATTCATTGAAACTAGTCAATGGCATGTTTAAATCTCGATATGCCCCTCTTGTTTGTGACTGGGATGCCGAGGATCACAAAGTGGGTGTGAATTACCATGCAAATTCACATGGTGCCTTCATTGTAACGATCATCTATTCACTTTTCCTAAAGTAACTAGGATTGGGAAATTTTAAAAAATGTGTAGTTACTTTATATTTCTTATTATACTTTTAATGAGAGGATGAGGTTGCCCTATCCTACCCGTTCGGCTAACGACCCTCCACCAATCAAGCAAGCGGTAAGTGTGAGTGTACACCCATTAAGCGCCATTTTATAGGCCGCAACCTTATACCCGCCTTATAGATCGGCTTCGTGAATGAGGCCTACTAACGGTAAGACTAGCATTTAGTTATACATATATATATTATTCTAGTAATATCATATTAGTATAGGGTTGTATTTTAAAATTTTTAAAATCTAGGGTTTGAAATTTAAGTTGTCTAAATTAAAACTTTTAATCACAAAAGTAAATTTCAAGACAAGAGGGTAGGTTTTAAACATTTAAAACATGGAGGATCAAATAACAAATAATTCCAATTAACAATTAATATCCTAATTATCTATATTTGATTTATTCAAGATTTCTTTTAAGATAATTACCAAAATAATCAAAATAATTAATTAATTATCATATAAGGAAATTAAATATTTAATTAGTTGATAATTACCTTTAACTAGATCAAGATAATAGTTATATTTATCAGAAAAACGAATTAATATTGATCTAATTAGTTTATGGTAAGTTAAGAAAAGATAAACACAAAGAAATCCCGAATCTGGCCATTCCTGACGCCTGGACTCGCCGAGTGCACAAAGGGACTCGCTGAGTCAGGCCTATTTGCCGAGTCCACTTTGAGACTCGCCGAGTCCATGACTCAGAAACCAAAAATCGAATTTTGCAGGTTTGTTTCAGTTAATCAAGCAACAATTTACAGAAAACCAAGCTAGGCTCTGATACCACTAATGGGTTTTAGCCATAAGAACTTTCCTATGTGCGCATGCAAAACCCTAATGCTTGGATCTAGGCTTTCTAATAAACATGCTTTGAATCCAAGACTTCTAATTACTAATTAGGTTAAATAAGAACATTGAAACAGATCTAGAATCATACCTTTGAATTCCTTGTTGATCTTGAGGTCTTGGAGCTTCTAGAGTCACAAATGTCACTCCTCTAATGGCTTACAAACACCAAAGCAAGAAGGATGATTTGGGAGAGAGGAGAGGGGAGGAATTTCGACCAGAGGTTCCTTTCTTTTGGTCAAGTGTCGAATTCCATCAGCCATGGGGTCTATTTATACTTGTAGACTCCTTAAGGATTACAGATAAGTCCCTATCAGATAATCTTCTCTTAAGGCTATCCAAATCCATTCCTAGATATCTCTAATGGACGATTTTAGCTATCCTAATCCTCTTAGAATCCGTCCATAGTATATCCAAATGGATTTACAGTCTAAAGCTTAACTATCAAACAATTGACAGTTTATACCCCTTTATTTAATTAATCTCTTTAAGTCACCAAATTAATTCTAATTAATTCTATGACTTATATTAATCAAATAACAAATATATTATTCATTATATTATTCTCATAATATACTAATAATATTTATTCTCTCTTAATAAATCATCCTATCAAGTTGCTATGGTGAAGGCAACCCAAAAGGACCATGCACAACCGGATATAGTTACAGCCTTAGACACTATTCCAACAAGAAATTCATAACTTCTTCGTCTGACGTCTGTTTTCGTCCCTCTTTCTGTCGTTGCACTACCATTGACGAGATCTTCGATTCTCGTTTAGAAATTTTCGGCTAAAACTCGCTCGATTTCAATTCGAACTTTTGGGCTGTCTACTGCTAAGCTGAAACTTCGAAAAATCATAACTTCCTCATACGAAGTCAGATTTAGGCGTTCTTTTTATGCATACTTTCGATTCAACATTATCTACGTCTTTCGTGTTGATCACTAAGGCTAAATATCACTCCTTCGTAAATTCACTATTTACGTCACGCTGTGCCACACCGGTTTTGTCGCGAAACTTCGACAGGTTATAACTTCTTCGTTATAACTCGGATTCCGGCATTCATTATATCTCTTGAATCCTTGTTTCAACCACTACATCTTCATGCAAGGATATGGCGCATATCTCACACTTTAATTTTGACGCTTATTTTATTCTTAATTCATTAAATTATAATAATTAAGAAAATAAACACATAATTCACATAATTCACATAATTTACAAATAATACATTCTTATTATTTCAAATTGGGTTACAAATGTTAACCTAGACTATTACATTGCTAAAAATGGCAAGCCCAGAAACACGGGCGTTACAATTCTCCCGACCTTAGGATGATTCCGTCCCCGGAATCACAGATCAGCAAACAAATGCAGATAGCGACTCATCATTTCACTCTCCGTCTCCAATGTGAGATTTGGCCCATTCGTGTGTTTCCAACGGTCAAGCACTAACTCAACCATCTTTCTTCGCAACTTCTTAGTCTTTCGGTCAACGATTGCTTCTGGTTCTTCGATCAATCTCTTGTTTTCATCAATTCTTAACTCCGAAAGTGGAATCATGTCGGAAACTTCTCCCGCGAACTTCCTCAAATAACACACATGGAAAGTGTTATGAATTCCATTCAGTTCTTCTGGTAGTTCGAGCTTGTAAGCTTGGTTCCCAATCCTCTGAAGAACTTTAAACGGTCCAATAAACCTTAGACTTAATTTTCCTCTTTTACCAAATTTTATAAGTCCCTTCCACGGTGAGACTTTAAGCAAAACCGAATCTCCAACTTCAAAAGTCATCGGTCTTCGCTTTTTGTCAGCATAGCTCTTTTAACGATCCGAAGCTGCTAACATTCTCTCCCTAATTATTTTCAACTTTTCAGTAGTTTGATGGACTATCTCTGGTCCCATAAACTACTTTTCTCCAGCCTCAAGCCAACAAGACGGCGTACGACACTTTTGTCCGTACAAACTTGATAAGGGGCCATCTTAATGCTCGAGTGGAAACTATTATTGTAGGAAAATTCTACCAAAGGTAAATGTTCATCCCAATTACCTTGGAATTCTAGGGTACATGCGCTCAGCATATCTTCAAGTGTTTGTATCGTCCGTTCACTCTGACCATCAGTCTGTGGATGGTAAGTTGTAGTTAAACACAGCTTGGTACCCAATTCCTCTTGTAGACTTTTCCAAAATCGAGAGGTGAAATGACTGTCACGATATGACACAATCGTTAACGGAACACCGTGAAGCCTCACAATTTCCTTCACGTAAGAATTCGCAAGCTTTTCCATAGACCATTTCTCATTGGCTTCTATGAAATGCGCACTCTTAGTGAATCGATCAACGACCACCCAAATCATGTCGTGACCACTTTTTGTTCTGGGCAGTTTAGTGACAAAATCCATAGCAATGTCTTCCCACTTACCCATAGGTACAGGTAAAGGTTCTAAACTCCCATATGGTTTCTGATGTTGTGTCTTGACTCTAGCACAAGTCACACACTCGGCCACATACTTTGCAACATCAAGCTTCATCATCGGCCACCAGTAGTAGGATTTCAGATCCCTATACATTTTAGTGCTACTGGGATGAATCGAGTACATGGTCTTATGAGCTTCTTCCATCTGAAGATCTTTGACTCCTCCTGTCTTAGGTATCCAAATCCAATCTTGGAACACCTTTAGTCCATGACTGTTTATACCGAACACCAACGTCTTGCCCAAACGTTCCTCCTTTCGGTCATTCTTCTCAGAAGCTTCCTCTTGAGCTTTCTTAATACATTCCACAATGGTCGAGACAACTTCTATTCTCAACGCTCTTGGCCTTTTTCTTTCAAGATTGACTTTCCGAATGAGAGCATCAACAACAACATTAGCCTTACCGGGGTGGTAAAGCATCTCACAGTCGTAGTCTTTAAGTAATTCTAGCCAGAGTCGTTGCCTCATATTCAATTCCTTCTGACTAAAGAGATATTGGAGACTCTTATGATCAGTGAAAAGTTTGCACTTCGTGCCATGGAGGTAATGCCTCCATATTTTCAGAGCGAAAACTACCGCTGCCAACTCCAAATCATGAGTTGGGTAGTTGTTTTCATGCTCTTTTAGCTGTCGAGATGCATATGCGATCACCTTATCTCTTTGGGTCAAAACACAACCCAATCTAACTCCAGACGCATCGCTATAAACAACGAAGTCTTCAACTCCATCGGGTAGAGAAAGAATCGGTGCCTCGCATAACTTCTTCTTTAGCTTCTCGAATGCTTCTTTATGATTATCACTCCAAGCATAAGTAGCTCCTTTGTGGGTCAAAGCTGTCAATGGACTAGCGATCGAAGAAAAGCCTTGGATAAACCTTCGGTAATATCCGGCTAATCCCAAAAAGCTTTGGATCTCCGTGGGACTTTTTGGTTGTTCCCACTTCATTACAGCTTCAATCTTTGTTGGATCAACCATTATACCTTCTTGGTTGACCACGTGACCCAAGAATTGGACTTCTCGAATCCAAAAATCACATTTGGAGTACTTAGCATACAGCTTCTCCTTCTTCAAGACTTCCAACACTTCTCGCAAGTGTCTGCCATGCTCCTCTTGGCTTTTCGAGTAAATCAGAATGTTATCTATGAACACTATCACAGATTTATCAAGGAACGGATTACAAACCCTGTTCATTAAATCCATGAATGCTGCTGGAGCATTGGTTAGTCCAAACAACATAACCAAAAACTCGTAGTGTCCATATCGTGTTCTAAATGCAGTCTTCTCTATATCCTGCTCTCTTACTTTTAGCTGATGATATCCTGACCTCAGGTCGATCTTTGAAAAATAACTTGAACCTTGTAGTTGATCTAACATGTCATCAATCCTCAGCAACGGATATCTATTCTTTATTGTTTCCTTGTTCAACTCTCTATAGTCGATGCACATCCTCATACTTCCATCTTTCTTCTTCACGAATAACACCGGAGCTCCCCAGGGCGATGAACTAGGTCTTGTGAAACCTTTGTCCAATAACTCCTGAAGTTGCATCATCAGCTCCTTCATCTCCGTCGGTGCTAATCGATAAGGTACTTTTGCTATAGGCATCGTTCCGGGAAACAAGTCGATACGAAATTCTACTTGCCGATCAGGCGGTAATCCTGGAAGATCTTCGGGAAATACTTCCGGATAATCACATACGACAGGAATATTCTGCATCACCTTTTTTTCCTTCATAGCATCAATTACAAAAGCTAAATATGATGTACACCCCTTGGTCAAACACTTTCTGGCTTTCATTAGGGAAATGATCCCAGAGCTTACTCTGCGTTTGTCCCCATACACCATAAATGTCTCTTTCCCTGGTGGGTTTACCTTGACTATCTTCTTTCTGCACAATATCTCGGCGTCATTGGCGCTAAGCCAATCCATTCCCAACACGATGTCGAAACCATTAAGTTCTATAGGCAATAATTCCTCGTGGAACTTATTCCCATTCAAGTCAATTAAGATGTTTTTCATACGATGGCTAACAGGTACAAACTTGTCACTCGCAACTTCGACTAATAAAGCATTATCTAGTCTATCGACTGGCAAAGCTAGTTTTCTACCAAATTCATGCGAAATAAAGGAGTAGTTGGCTCCAGAATCAAATAAAATTTGGGTAGGCAATTTGTTTACGAGAAAGGTACCTGAAGCGACATCAACTTCATCTTTAGCAACTTCCAGTGTCATCTGGAATGCTCTCGCCTTCGGCGTTGGCGGAATGTTGAGTTTTGCTGCCTCCTTCTTCTTTAGACAATCTCTCGAGATGTGCCCTTCCTCGCCGCAAGCATAGCAAACTTTCTTGGTGAGGGTGCATTCGTTGGCATAATGCCCTGGCTTTCCACATTTGAAGCATGTGACCACTTCCCCGTCACATTTCCCATGATGCTTCTTCTTACACTTGTCGCACCATTTTGCCTCTACCTTTCCTCCACTTCCTCTCGAACCAGATTTCGAGAATTTACTTTTCTTGCTGGACCCTGAAGATCCATCAATTTTCCTCTTTTCACCAACCTCTGACCTTTCTAGACCTTTTTCCCTAATCTGGGTCTCAACATTTCTAGCAGCCCAGATGGCAGCTTTCAATGTGGTTGCTTGCTTAACCATTGGATCATAGTCCACTGGTAGTCCGAGGGCAAACTTGTTGACCTTAGAGAGTTCTGTTGGTACCAAATATGGGATAAACTTTATCTTTTCTGTGAAACTAGCAGCGTATTCAGTAACGCTCAATTTCCCCTTCTTCAAATTCTGAAACTCATTACTGATTTCCAGAAGGTCCTGCTCGGAGCAGTATTGCACTTTTAGTTGTTCCACAAAGTCTTCCCAAGACATTTTGCTTGCTTCTCCCTTGGGCATAGAATCAGCTAACAACTTCCACCAACTCAACACACCAGATTTTAGCAGAGGGATCGCAAGAGCGGTCTTCTGCCTGTTGCTGCATTCGCAACTTTCAAACATTGTCTCCATTTCGGAGATCCAGTCCATAACTTGTACCGGCGTCGGGCTTCCGGATAGACATGGTGGTTTGGATGCCATGAAATCCTTGTACTTGCACCCACGCCCATCATTTCCTCTATCCTGGTTATCCTGCCTAACAATCGGTGGGTCGTCTTGGCCAATGATCCCACTAAAGTTTCCTCCTTCAGACTGCCCTCCATTCTCTTCGGGCTCTTCCACTTGAATTGGCGGTTCTTCACGATTCTGCCTAAGCAGACGTCTCATTTCTTCCATCTGACGATCCAACATCGTTTGAATCATCAATTGTACACCAGCCATTGTTCTCGGCTCAAATGCAGCAGCTACAACAGGTACTTGCTCGATCATTGGTGGTTGATTCCTGTTTTCATCAGCATTTCCCACTCCACTCCTCGTTCTCACCATTTTTGATCTATACACTGAATAAGGCGAAATTAGATCCTTATTCACGATAGATATTCAAAATCCTTATCACTCCGAAACGTTTACATGTTAGTTCTAATATCGTAGACATACGCTTAGAATACACACATAAGATTTCCAGATCCGGTCGACAACAGACCATAGATCCGAACAATTAATATCATATATGGCAACATATAACATTTAGCACATAAAAGCATTTTAGACAACTTTCCTAAAATAAACTAGTGCTCGTGTCTGAAATATAACAGACACACATCTAACAACCTTCACTTAGCATTCTAAGTTTAAGTCTAGAAATCCTACAAATTCCTAGTTCTCTTAAACTAATGCTCTGATACCAACTGTGACATCCCCAAAATCTCGGCCAGAAAAGACCGGTTTCATTTATGTTTTTTAAACATTTTCAGAGTAAATCCTTTTGATTTTAAAAGAGATGCGGAATTTGTTCCCAAAAACAAAACATGATAAAATAGATTTTTATCAAAACATTTCATAAAGAAATATAATTTCATTTTATAATCAAAAATCGGGATGTCACGTTCCGATACAGACCATAAAGCATAAACGATAACATTACAAGTCATTCAACAAATATATACATATACAAACTTGTAAACAAAATAACTTGATGATTCATCCATCTTATGCCCTTGCGCCACTTCCTGTAATACAAATAAACTGAGTGGGTCAGGCTTGGGGGCCTGGTGAGCATATAGGGTTTTCAACCCACAATAAATAATTATATTTAATTTCAACAATCAACAATAACCCGATTACCCATTCCCGTTATCCACACTTTACGTCCCTAAAAACAACATCTATTATAAGGAACTTAATTTAGGATTTTCATCGGGACAGACATTACTGTAGAGGGGCTTCCTCAACAATAAGTGTCCTAAAGGCAACCATGTGGGGGATAGAGTACACCGCTGAACACATCGTTCACAACACCTACATGTTATGAGCATGCTAGCGTTCCATAGGACTGTCTAGAATAGTCTGTGGTCGTCATCCATACTCTGCTGAATGACTAGAATAACACCAACAACGAGGCCTCTCATCAATTTATTTCATTGCGCACCAACTGTCTACCCATGTTCTACCCAACATATTAGTAGATAAAAATATACATGTTTTATACATAATTTTTAAAAGAAAAGAACTGTATAGCATGCTCGTTCAATACTCCATCCAAATAGCAAGTAACACGTAAACACATAACAAGAAATTTCAAGGAGAGCCATATAAGTCTATGTGTTAGAAGGTAATAATAATACCCTCACACAACCCGTATTCTTAAATACATTCAACGATTACTTGTATAATATCGTGTATTGAAAGGGACTATACACTCACTTGATCAGAAGATGATCGGACAACACTACAACTTGCAGAAGTAGTATTCTTTGGTAGATCTGGAAGATCTTCACAAAAACCGGGCTCCTCGCGGGCAGGGCTTCGGCTCGGAAATCTCACTTCTCGGGATCCTCGGGGCTTCGGAACTTGCTTCGGGGCTCGGGAATGATACCGGGGCTTCGGGATATGATTGGCACGCAAAACGATGCAGAACTTAGAGAGAGAGAGAGAGGCAGAAAAATCGCAAGGAAAATGGCTGGTCTCGAGTTCTATTTATAGGCTGCTGGGTTTGGGATTATGCTGGGCGTAATTTCCAAGTACGTTGGGTGTAATTTCCATGTACACTAGGCATAATTTGGTTACGCTGGGCCTACTTCGACGTCACTGCATGCGTAATTTGGTGGCACTCGAGTATTGGTCAGACAACTTGCACTCCTCTGAGTACGCTGGGCATACTCAAATTACGCTCGGCGTAATTTGACTCGTCAAACTTCTAAATTGCGTAACTTTCTCATACGGGCTCCATTTTTGACGTTCTTTATATCCACGCGTAGGTCAGACCATACTCCACAACTTCCACAACTTTCATTTAGACTCCATCGGTTAGTTTTGACATTATTTTTTATTATTTATTTTTAGTAGGCCGGGACAGAAAAACTTCGTTAGAAATTCATAACTTCTTCGTCTGACGTCTGTTTTCGTCCCTCTTTCTGTCGTTGTACTACCATTGACGAGATCTTCGATTCTCATTTAGAAAGTTTCGGCTAAAACTCGCTCGATTTCAATTCGAACTTTTGGGCTGTCTACTGCTAAGCTGAAACTTCGAAAAATCATAACTTCCTCATACGAAGTAAGATTTAGGCGTTCTTTTTATGCATGCTCTCGGTTCAACATTATCTACGTCTTTCGTGTTGATCACTAAGGCTAAATATCACTCCGTCGTAAATTCACTATTTACGTCACGCTGTGCCACACCAGTTTTGTCGCGAAACTTCGACAGGTCATAACTTCTTCGTTATAACTCAGATTTCGGCATTCATTATATCTCTGGAATCCTTGTTTCAACCACTACATCTTCATGCAAAGATATCGCGCATATCTCACACTTTAATTTTGACGCTTATTTTATTCTTAATTCATTAAATTATAATAATTAAGAAAATAAACACATAATTCACATAATTCACAAATAATACATTCTTATTATTTCAAATTGGGTTACAAATGTTAACCTAGACTATTACATTGCTAAAAATGACAAGCCTAGAAACACGGGCGTTACATAAATGCCATAACTTACACACTTATAACAGAGATTTAAAGAGAGAAAAGCTTCAATCTTCAAAATTGGCCATTACCAACGAATTAGGGCATGTTCTGAACCCTTTCCCCGGATTTTGTGGTGTCGTGGAGACTCGAATCCGACTCGGGAGCCCATAGTAGCACATGATTCGGTTGTTTGAGGTGGAGGCGATGGAGGCTTGCGACATCTTCTAATGTTCTTCTTCAACTCTTCAATTTAGGGCACAAGAAAAATAGGACATTGTTTGAGATGGACTCGATGGGGTTGTTATAGGCATGCCACTGGACACGAAAGCTGCCAACTAAGCTAAAAAAGAAGCAAATGGTAAAAAGGGTTAAATGTAAATAGTAATAACGACCATAATGGTCTGATACACACAAAAAAACCTAAGTGACCTAATGAGGACAAACAAAAAACCTAATTACCCTCCCAAGTCATTATCCCTTTTAGATATTACGTCTTCTTTTTGCAATGTAAATCACTTTTATTTCAGCAGTTAGCAATTGTTCCTCGAAACCATGTTACCCTCTACAAAGCCAAATCTTTTTCTCTACCCACAATTATATTTGTACATATTTCATCCTTGGACTTATATTGAAAATTCGACCTTAATAGAAAGCCTAAAACTTTTGATTATACATTTTAAAGAATTTTTTATCAATCTTGACTTTATGTTTTCACATGTCATTTTTATGAATAATTTTGTTAAAATTTTATGTTTATACTTCATAAACGTTTAAGAATTTCATACAAGACTTTTTACAAACTCAATTTATCACAAATTTCTTTATTTAAAATTTTGACGCAACTTTTAATTTTTTCACAAAATTGGTCCAAATGTTTTTCTTATAAATTTGTCCCAACTTTTGTTTACAATTTAGTTTTTTATGGTTTTTAAAATTAGTTTATAACGAAGTTTTGTCTTACAACTTCTTTCTTTTTATGTCTTATTTACAACTTTATTTTTGTTGACTTTTATTAGGAAAAAATTCTTTTATCAAATTAATTTTTTATAACTTTTTATATCTTCATTTTTATGTTTTTTTTTTATAATTGGTTTTTTTATAGATTATTTGTTTTATAATTTTTTAAGAGTCCTCATTGCAACACACAAGGTACAAGCTTTAGTTGATAAAAAATTCAACGTTTGAGAATATTTTTGAATAGTGTTGTGTCCGTACTTCCATTCTGTTTATATCATTATATACATACGTGCCTTTAATGTATCATACTGACAAAATGATATAACGACGACATTACAAATTATCGTGTGTTTTTTAACTGAAATTTATAAACCAACATAGACGGTACAAATAGAAGTAAACAATTACAAAGTGATAGACATCATATAGTTTTGTAACCAAAACATTCAATTGACTTTAAATGGTCGATGGTACTTGTTTGAGAAAAAAAAACTTTCATATTATGATATCTCCTGATCACCAAAATAGTTGTCACGAAAATTGTATCCAAATTCGTACGTTTTATAGATGACAAAATGATATAATGGCGACACTACAAGTCATTGTGCGTTTTTAACTGAAATTTATAAACCGACACAGGTGGTACAAATAGAAGTAAACAATTACAAAGTGATAGACATCATATTGTTTTGTAACCACAAAACTCAATTGACTTTAAATGGTCGATGATACTTATTTGAGCAAAAAACTTTCGTATTATGATAGCTCCGAATCACTTAAGTAGTTGTCATGAAAAATTGTATCATAATCTGTTGATTTCATAGATGACAAAATCGACGAATCAATTCATATATAGATGTCTTTGACAATATCACATAAAAGAATGACCAAATTTAACTATCGATGAATACGGGACCATGTTTGAGTCGTTGCCTCACAACTTGAAAATACATAAATGACATCTTCATTATGAGAACCTCGATAGTGACAAATAAGTGAATCCAAATCAATTCTCATATTAACAAATTTAATCTAGGTAGGATCGATTTAGTAAAATACTCTAAACAAAAATATTAATCTTTTTACGAACAAATCTTTTCCATTTGGAATGTTGATGTCGTGTATTGGTATCACCCCATCAATGTAGAAAGTGTAGAATTTGGTGGAACTTACACAAAACTTCATGGATGATCAAGCTCCCAAAACTTATTTTTCCTCTTAAGAGGAAGGAACTAAGTACTAAAACCACATTTGAGAACTTAGTACCATTGCTACCTCACGAATCTACACCAATTCCAATCCCAAACTTGATTAAACCATTGATCTCTAATGCAACAATTTTATACCCTTTCTATCAAGTACAATCTTGGAAATCCAACATCTTTTCAAAACATACGCATTGACCCATCAACAACACACTTCTTAAGAAGAGAGTGTAGAATAACACCTTTAGCATGATCTAATTAAATATAACAAGCTATTGTTTTACCAAACTCTAATCAAATTTAGCTCCTCCCCATTCAAACTCATACCACACCACTGTCATGTATATCACTCTAATTCCAAATAGACCTGAAGTCCTTAGCAAATTTTCACTGCCATACAGTCCAATTTAATGTATAAACACTTTCAAAACTTTTTCCCTAGCCACCAAAATGACCTAATTAATTTTTCTTTCATGAGTTTATGTACCTAAGAAAATGAAAAATTTGTCTCTCTTCTTGGCCTAATGACTTAAACTATTATTGCAAAACAACATCTAACTTGCATGTGTTAAGCATATAACTAGTGTCCCAATCAACCCAACAAAAGAAGCAACGATTACTACTGGAATCAAATCGACATCCAAATTCATTTCTTAGGTATGCTCTAATCAATTCCAATAACCAACACACAATTTTTTAGATTTTATAAATAGACATAAAGTACATGCCTAGACTCCTATTAGTCATGTGGAAGTGAACTTTCATGTCTTGGACAAGAGCACTCGCCAATGAATGCTGACTTTTAGAGGGGTGATGTCCTTATTAGTGAAACTACCGAAGTCAAATATTAGAATCGTATCACGAAGATAAGCCAAATCACAAACACAATCAAAATTCATATCACATATGTCGCTATCTTGCAAGATGTGGTCTTATAACACCAACGATTAAGTTCGTGATGCTACAAAAGCATAAGAGGAAGTCTCTACTGCTGAATACAATCCCAAACCACCAAACCTAATTTGTAATGAAACAAATCGCCATTGAATGTCCCCAAATAAAGACCACCACAAACCATAATGCCCTCAATCGACTCGCGTAACCATTTATCAAAGAACAAAATCGCATCCTCCATGTGAACGGGTTGGTATGTCACTAAAGAAAAATTTGACAATCTCCATAATATTTGTCACTCTAGGGTCACGTAATTACTAGTTGTTTTAAGTTATCTGCTTTTAGAAAAAAAAAATGATAATAAAAAAATAAACATATCAACGTCTCCTGACATAAGATATTGATATTACATTACATAAGATATTGATATTACATTACTTGATTAAATATTCGAATAATGGAACAAAAATATTATTTCATTATTTCAAAAAAGA
Source organism: Lactuca sativa (assembly GCF_002870075.4). Taxonomy (NCBI): domain Eukaryota; kingdom Viridiplantae; phylum Streptophyta; class Magnoliopsida; order Asterales; family Asteraceae; genus Lactuca; species Lactuca sativa. The sequence continues at coordinate 119,710,418 of NC_056625.2, read as the reverse complement.
CAAGTACAATATGACACACTTGATACTTTACAGAACATAAAAACAAGGTTACAAACAAAACTGCACGACGTACAAGCTGCAACATTCCATTTTCTTTCGAGTTAGACTGCACGAGTTAGACTGTGGGACCCATGAGAGATCCGTTCAAACTCCGTATTCACTGCCACGTGTCACAATATTCCCATCCTCCCGCTGTTAACCCCCCGTTAACTTTAACGTCGCCGTCCGTTACTTCCCCTCTCCCATCCCTTCAATTATTTAACCCCTCTTCTTCTCTCCCTTTCCTCTCCCTCTGTATTTACTGATCCAATGGAAGAACAAGAACCTCGACGCTAAATTTGTCTTTGAATTTATCGTTTGATGGAGTTTTGAAACGAATTGGAGATTTGTATTGAGAAATTTGAGTTAATTTGATCGGAATCAATGGCGACACTTCAAAAGTTTAAGCTGCTAGCGACACAATGTGCGTTAGCCGGAAGTCCTTCCCGGAGTCCAGCTACAAGCCCGGTGATTCACCTCCGACGACGGAAGACGTTACGGATGTTGCTGAGTCGGCGGTTGCCGCGTCGTGAAGAGTTTTTAGATCGGAGAGGTAATAATGATGTTGATTCGTCGGACAATAGGAAGGATGTCGGTGGCGTGAGGCAGAAGCTGAAGGATTTGCTTGTGTCGTCGCCTCCGTCGCCTCGGTTGCTTGAACAGAACAGAACAGACGGTGGAGAAGAAACAAAGCGGTGGAGTGGTGGTGGTGTTCGGCGCGGTGGTTCGAGAGGGCTGAGGCCGTTGTCAGGGACATTACGGCAACGGTTACTCCGACGAGCATGGAGGCCGGTACTTGGTACGATTCCCGAGTAAATCATTATCTTATTCTTGGAAACTGTAGAGAAATTTTCCAGAAATCACAATGATATGTTCAAATTTTCAATCTCTGATTGTCAGTAACAGATTCTGGTAAACATTCCCCTAATCCCATCTAGGGTTTGATCTTAAATTTTGTTTCCTATTCTTCGAATCAAAAATCCCAATTGATATTTGAAAACCTTGTTTTTCGAATTTGATCATGATTGATTATGCAAAATAATACGTTTGATCTACATTGCCAATAGTACGTGAAAGCTGAAATCATCGATGAACTTCTCTTGATTTAAGTTTTAAAAAATCAATCCTAAAATCGTTTTATTGTAAAGTGAATTGGTCTTTCTATACATAAAGTTTTCTAGGAGTTGCTTTAAAGCTTTAAGCTTGTGATTCATTTGAATAAAAGAATGTTATGTACTTTTTTTCAAACGTTTAGCTTCGTAAAATGGATCGATGTGACTTGAATTCGTTTGCTTGATTCAAGAATCAAGATAAAAGCAAGTATGAAAAGTATATGATCATTGCCATTCAATCTTGAAATCATAAAAATACCAAAAGAACTTAAAAGATATTTTTTTTAAAATAAAAAATCATATATTGCAAAATTGAAAATACATAATTCTTTCTTTATCAATCCAATTACAAAATTGATAATCATTTTGTGTAGATAATAATAAAAAATATCAATTTGTTAAATTTACCATATAAGATTAGATCTTTCTTTATCAAACCAAACTTTAATTTATTTGTTTGACTTGTTAATCTAAGCAACATTAAATGTTTTAAGTAGAGTATAATGTTTGGAGTTTGATTACGAACGTTCATAGTCATGAAGTGAACAAATCAACGATCATTGTGGGAAGAAAATTTTGATCCTCAAAACACAACACAAATGATCAATCAATATCAATATAAAGTTCACCCACAAAACATAACACGACGTTTAACGTAGTTTCACTATTAGTATAATCAGTATTCTAAAAGACGCGCCATGGTGCGCGCTATGGTGTGAGGCGTGCTCCGCCGTTACGAAAAGCCTCGTAACGTTGCTGTTAGACGTGGCGCGTGGCAAGGTGTGATATAGCGCGTTATGGCGTGTTATGACGCGTGTTTTTTCGTTTAAGACACGATTTTTTGCTCTTTGTTATGTCTTTTCTAATCGGAGATACAAGTATTGTGATTTTTTGTTAAATTTTTGTTACTAATTATTGATCTAACACTTCTAAAAAGTTGTTATATTTAATATAAATTTATATTTATGTGGTAATATAATTTTAAATTAATACAAAATCGCCGCCTTACATCACGTCTTAAAAAACGTCATGGCTCGCCATGACTCGTTAAGCTTGAGGTTTGACATTGCCGCCACGTCACGCCTCACGTCATTTAGAACCTTGAGTATAATATTGTATGTCCATAAGAGAGGTTGGTGAGAACTTATTAACTAAGGAGCAAAGTGATGATATTACAACATGCTATCGATATCCAATTTTTTTGAACAAAAAGTTTAATGTTGGTTTCAATAAAATTGAGAATTTGGATGCAAAATACCAAAGACGATGTTGAAAATATATATAATATTTCTTTTGGAACACGAAATAAGTTTATTTATGTATAAGGATACCAAAACCAAAGTTTTCATACAAAACATTATCGTGAGCGAACCCATGAAAGTCATGGGTGTACTCGTCCTTGTAGGTTAAGACAAAGATAATGTCGAGTAAAGACAAAGGTGAGGTTGGAATTGGAAATTTGCATGCTTCCAATAGAGCTCTCCTTTTTAAGTGGAAATGTCGTTTCTTGGTGGACTTAAAACTATGTATGGGTTCGAAGTGATAAAAGAAATTTATGGAACATAAGGCAACTTTGAATCTCATTTTTTTCCATGGTATTACTAGAGGACAATGGAGTAATATCATTCATTCTCTGGTTCAATTTGTATCTAGAGAGTTGGATTTGGGGTCGTTATGCTAAAAAACAAAAGGTTGGTAATGGTCAATTGGCTACGTTTTGAGAGAATACTTGATGTTTGTTGTAAGTTATCTTTTAATATTTGATTCATAAAGATTACAAGTATTTTAAAAAATAGGAAAAAGATGCGGGAAGATGGTCTCGTGTTGGGTGGACACCAAACTGCACACTTGGTCGGTGTGGTGTTCACTGTAGTATTGCACTGCCATCTCACCATACCGTAGTATCAGTGGTGCCACACTGATCAGTCTTAGTGGTTTTGGCTAGATCAAATATCGATAATGGTACTACATTGGTAGGTGTTAGGGGTGCAACCGTGCAAACGAGCTGAGCCGAGCCTGAACCTGGTAAGGCTCGGCTCGAGCTCGTTTAAGTTATATGTGACTCAAGCTCGAGTTCGACTCGATTCAAGCTTTCTTGTACTGAACTCGACTCAAGCTCGTAAAAAATTATACAAGTTCGGCTCGGACTCAAGCTCGGTTCGTTTTTTGTCTAATGTGCATAAATAAGCTTAAGCTCGGTTTGAACTCGTTAAGAAGCTCGTTTATTGACACCCTGAATCCGTAATTCCATAACTACGTTTTTATTTTAATATATAAAAATACTAATAAATTATATTATATATAGGCTCGTGAGCCTAATCGAGCTTAGTGACATAGGCTCAAGCTCGAACTCGTTTAATAAACGAGCTTAATATTAAACTCGAGTTCGGCTTGGACTCGTTTAAAATCGATTTCAAGTCGAGATTTTAACGAGCCATCCCAAGCAGCTCACGAGTAACTTGGCTCATTTGCACTAGTTGCTAGTCCTACTATATGAAGTAATATTGTTCATATCAAGATTAATGTTTTTATTTGGAGAGTTCAATGGAACTAGATGTCTATTAGAATAGATCTTGAGAAAACATGGATGTATATTGAATCACTTTTAACCACTTGTGAGTCACATATCGAGACTATTGATCATATCCTTATCGTGTGTGCCATTGCATAAATGATTTGTCATTTTGTCACTTAATGCTCGATTATGGGATGTATATATTTTGTCTCCTTATACAGTTTCAGTAGACTTTCTTGCCACTGTACCTTACACATGAACATGGCTCACAAGAAATGCTTTAAAGCAATGGCTTTCAATACACCTTGGATGCTTTGGAACTTTCGAAACAACCTTATTTGGAGTGTCCAAAACTAAGAAAACGATCATTTTCGATTCGATTGTTTCCTCCTCGTTTTGGATTTGCTAATAGAATCACAAAGTTTAAAGTTTATTAGGTTCATTAGTTACAAAACCCAACCATTGCTATATCTATCTTGTAATGTGTTTCGATTTTATACTAACATCTTACTAATTTAATTAAAATTCTGCCGTTAAAAAATGTGATCATAACTTTTTCTAAACTTAATTTAATAAACTCGACAGTTTTATCCGTTTACATTTAAAGTGTTTGTTTGAATTGCGAAGCTACGAAATTGAAATTTAAATTTGGATTCAAGTGCCAATTATTCAAAAAGAAAACATTTCTAGAGAAAATAAGCATGCAAGAAAGGGGACCCGAGTGTGCTTCCTTTTGCATTGAAAAGTTTCATAATTTAGTTCATCAATGATCTTCTGAATACGCCTGTTTTTATTTCAATTTTCAAATATTATATACAAATATATCAACCAAGTAACCACTAAAGGTTTATTCGTCACATGTGACCTGTTGTATTTTTTTTTAATAATGTTAAATCTTATTTGATGTACTAATTACTAATGCATATTTTTTGTTCATGTAAGTTATAAAATATCTTTTGTTGAAATACAATATAATAATTGCACATCTTAATTTTACAAACTTATAAGATAAAATTAATATTTTTCTCTGTTATCATTGTTTTTGAATATACTTTTTCTTAAACACAAGAAAAAACTTCTTATCTACCCGTTAATGTATTTTGATAAGTGACTCAATAATATATATAGTTATAGTATTCAAATTCAAACATACAATCCTTTAAAATAAATTTCAAACATGGGGCAATTTGAAAATCAAGATTGGGGAAAACATTTTTGTATCATTGATGTAATGATATTATAAACGTTACCAATGTAACTTTTTGTCACCATACGCCCATACATCTCAATGGATAGCGTGTATAACAATTTTACAAAGAACCATGATTAAGGATCAAGTGTGTGTCTATATATATATATATATATATATATATATATATATATATATATATATATATATATATATATATATATATATATATATATATATATATATATATATATATATATATATATATATATATATATATATATATATATATATATATATATATATAGGTTCAGGTTCATTTGAGACCATCTAAAAATAATTTTGTAAGACCGTGAGACCAAATTTAAGAATAATTTTAAAATGCAAAATAAATAGAAAAATCTAAAAATTCTTTTTTTAAATATTATTTTCGGAACTTGAATTAACTAAAAAAAATTAAAAAATTAAAAAATAAACAAAAAAAATTCCGTTTTTTTTTTTGAAAAATACGTGAAATATTCTAATAGAATATTACACTGACATATTATAAAAAATAATTTTAAAATGCAGAATAAATGGAAAAATCTAAAAAAAATTTTAATATTATTTTCGGAACTTGAATTAACTAAAAAAAATAAAAATAAATAAAAATAAATTCCATTTTTTCTGAAAAATACGTGAAATACTCTAATAAAATATTACACTAACATATTCTAAAAAATAATTTTAAAATGCAGAATAAATGGAAAAATCTAAAAAAAATTTAAATATTATTTTCGGAACTTGAATTAACTAAAAAAAATTCCATTTTTTTTGAAAAATACGTGAAATATTCTAATAGAATATTACACTGTACATATTCTAAAAAATAATTTTAAAATGCAAAATAAATGGAAAAATCAAAAAATTCTTTTTTTAAATATTATTTTCGGAACTTGAATTAACTAAAAAAATAAAAAAACAAAAAATAAAAAAAATGCGTCTCACGGTCTCACAAAATATAGGTGGTCTCAAATGAACCTAACCCTATATATATATATATATATATATATATATATATATATATATATATATATATATATATATATATGTTAATTTTGTGAGACATCAGGACACGATCCTAGTCATTCATATTGGAGATAAAAAAAATTATAAATAGAAAAATAAAAGGAAAAATCCAAAAAAAAAAATTTATTATTATTTTCGTTATTTAATTTATCCAAAAATAATAATAATAAAATAATAAAAAAAATCATTGTTTTTTTTCGAAATATAAGTGAAATATTCTAATAGAATATTATACTGTAAATAATCAAAACGAATTTTTAAAATGTTAGAATATTCTAATATTCTACTAAAATTGGTAGGTATATTAAAATATTCTAATATTCTACATAAATTGTTAGATTTGTTAAAATATTCTAATATTCTATTAATTTTTTTTAAATATTTATAGTTTAATACTCTAGTAAAATATTTTAATATTCTAAAAATACGATTTGAATATTTACAGTATAATGTTTTATTAGAATATTTCACGTATATGTTGAGAAAAAAGGGTAATTTTTAATTTTTTTTTGTATAAAATAAATGACGAAAATAATATTTGAAAAATTCGAAAATTTTCATTTATTTTGCATTTTAAAAATACTTTTTTATCGCCAAAATAAATTGTTAGGATTGCGTCCTCATGTTTCATAAAATATGATGGTCTCACATTAACACACACACACACACACACACACATATATATATATATATATATATATATATATATATATATATATATATATATATATATATATATATATATCTTATCTTACTTCTTAGTTATTCTAATCTTCTCTTCTAATAAAAGACTCCTAAACATGCCACATGGCATCTTCTTAGACCCTCTATTTGCCACTTGGCAGTTTTTTGTTCACCTATGTTTTAATTTCCCGCTCATTTTAAGTCTCGATCAGATCAATTTGTATCCCGAATAATCAGCAAACGTTATTGTTCTACAGTCTATTTGCTACTCTCTAAAGTTGGACATTTTCAATCTATCCCATAAAATCAGGATTGATTTACCTTCAACCCAATCTCAATAAATCACTATTGAAATCAACTTATCAACAACCACTCCTGTTATCTTGGTTTTCGTCTATCGCTACGCCCTAGGACTCCCCTTCTATAACCAGCATTTTACTCTCTCGCTATCTCTATGAAAAACTTAGAAATTTGAATGAACCACCACCACCTTACCTCCGGTGCTACACCCCACCACTGCCTCTGCTGATCTAAAGCAATATCCAAACACCACAGCCAATACCACAACACCACATCTCTTCCACCATCGCATGATTTCCATCACTTCCTTCTCAGTCTCTCTTACTTGAGATTTGTTTTCCTACTCATGCATCTTACCGCCACTGAAAAAGACAGAACAGAAGCACCAAATGATTAGGTTGAAGGTAACATATCCCTATTTCTAATTAGAGGTCGATTGGATTATGATTCGTTCTCTCTTTTCTTTTTATTTTTTCAAAATTTTCCAAAGAAGAAGAGTCGTTCTCTCTTTTCTTTTCATTATTATTGTATGTGTTTAGTTTTGTAATTATTTATCGAAGTTTTTTTTGATGAAATAGTGATTAACAGGCAAGCATACCAGGTGTTTGTGAAAATGTCTCACATATACCATGATTGTATCTGTTCATCAAATCACCACAATTATAATTGGATACAGTTCTTTTCAGTTACTTGTCTATTATAAATTTTTATTACATTTTCCTTTGTTAAATGAAGTTTTTTTTCAGAGCTTTGTCTTCACCTCCAAATTGGAAAAAAGTTGTTGATGAGAGGCGTGCATGTATAACACCTCAAAACCATGTTATTGAATTCAATAATGGAATCTAAATGATATAATATCAATGTAATTTCATAGTTGGAGGTGAAGATCATTCATATTAGTTTTATTTTTTCAAATTCTATTTTTAGAGGGCAATGATTTTTTTATTCTTGGCTATTCCAAATTCATAGTTCACAGTAAGGATCCAAGTTTCATCTTTTTTTACAGGAGTTTTTTATTTTTGATGACAACAAACTCATAATGTTGGTGTTTGTTGGAGTACATTACTAATTTTATCGAGAGGCGAGCTCTTATTAGTCTCAAATATTATATAAATTTTAAAATAAAATTATTAACAGATGATTAAAAAAAGTTAGCATTCAATTGCTTAATAGTTGTACATCTAAAGATGTAATTAGAATAAGTTTTAGATAAGCAAGTTTGTCACTTGTATAATCTATATTGTTGCATGACATAATCTGTCAAATTTGTAACATATGCACTTTGTTTTTTTTCTCTAACGTTTCATTCTTGGGTGGAAACATATAAAGCTTTAATATATTTCTTTTTCCAGAGTTAGGTGGAGATGAAACACACCTATTTTTTTTTCAAAGTACAACTATTTTGTTACTTTGCCCCTTTTTTTCTTCCTAGGTACATTTAACTTATTTGAATCCTCTTTTGAAATTATGTTGGTTTTTCAGGATTACTGGTGGCTCCCGCAGTTGTCGGAGCATGATCTAAATTGATAAATTTATAAATAAGACAAATATGCAACATGACCATAAGTGGTTTTCATGAGAATGTTTGTAACATACACCATTCACTATAACCTTAGTTAATAATTTGTTTTCATCCCTCTTTTTGTTTTTGTGGCATACATTGCACAAATTAGTAGATAGAGTAAAGTATATTTCTATTTTCTGCACTTTATCTACACATGTTATATTTATTATCTTCTGAAAATCTATCTGAATTCTAACTTTTAAAGATAGCTAATGATTAAGTAGTTAACAAATTAAAAGGGAAAATATATTTAATATTTTAAACACATTAGAAAGTGAAACATAAAGGATGAGAGGTATATCTGCATCATTTTACATTTATTAACATGTTATTATTTTGATTTTTGATTTTATATAATACTACTTTACAAAATACTACTAACACATTATAATGAAAAAATATGAGCCAACTTTATTAATACCAAGTATAGAAACAAAAACCTGTAACTAAAAGGCACAATATTAACATCAAATTGTATAGAATTTGTAGTATTTACAAATTTATTATCAATGACTTTATTTTTGTCATTATCAACATTATTTATATTTATCAACCGTGTAATATAAATAAGGTTATTTTTATAAAAGTTATTGATTTTAGATAAAAATAGTAAGTTGACCTATAAAACTTACAATATTGTAATAAAAGAAGTGTTTCGAAATCTATGTTCAAATATTATGTTTATTTTATTTATCACATTAATTCAGGTTTACTTACAATCCAAAATAAGCTATATTTTTTTATTGACATTTAGTAGGGGTGTTCATGAATGGTTAACTGAACCGAAAATATATTTTGGAAGGTTAACCGATACCATCGGTTTGTTCATTTCTTGAACTTAAACCTAAACTGAAAAATCAGGTTACCAGTATTCGGTTAACCTATTTTCTCGGTTAGGTTATCCGGTTAACCAATTAACCATTACTACTCAATAAAAAATTGTTAAGATTACTAAACCCCATAACAAATTTCCTAAAAAAGAATGAATGTCAATGAATAATCCGTATAATTTGTTTAATTATGTTGTTGCCGTTATTAATAATGGAATTAGGATGAATTATCAAATATCCATGGAATATAGAAAATAATATCGACTAATACAAAAATATATTTTTTTAAGTAATAGATAAAAGATAGTCAAATATTTAGTTATTTATATGAAATGGTAATGAAATGAAATGATAATTTTAATCTATATCAACCTATGTATATTTATAACAAATGTTAATGATGACCATTATTGGTTTATAATGGAAAATATAAATAATATAACCGATTACTAATTATAATTGGAAATTTCTAAGAATAATTTGATGTTAACTTAAATGACAAAATATAAACAATATTTTAAAAAATAGAAAATAAAATTTCAATTTTTGGTTAACCGTCCGTAGCAAAAAGCATGAACCTTAACTGGACCGAAAAGCCGAAGATTTTACCGATTCGGTTAACCAAACCGAAAAATTCAAAAATATCGATTTGGTTAACCTGAAAATCGGTATGGTTTTTAGGTTTTTCGGTTCGATTTTGGGTCTTTGGATATTTTGAACACCCTAACATTTAGTATTCTTTTTTGTCTATATAATAATTTTACATACCAACCGTGGAAACCACGAGTTATAACCTAGTAAAAGAATAGTTTTAATCTCCTTTTGACATGTGTCATCATATTAGCCTCCTAATTAATGCATATTTTATTCTTCTTTTGACATGTGTCATCATATTATGTCTCCTAATTAATACATGGCACTTGTCAACCTATTAATTCTCAATTTCAAATTTTAAATTTCCCCTTCTTATTACATTAAATTAATAACAATAGAATAAAAAATAAAATAAATTTTATACAAATTATAAGGTGATATAATTTCACATATTTATTTAAATTGACGATTATAATTTTATATAACTAAAAAAAATACCACTTAATTAATAATTTATTTAAAATAATTGATTAATAATTTTGAGTTCTCACTATTAAAGTTTAATTAATTTTTTAACCGTGCTATCCACGGGTTATAAACTAGTATTCTAATAAATGAATAGTTTAATCTTCTTTTGCCAAGTGTCACTCTAATACAACTCCTTATTAATATTATGTCATGTGTCATGTAAATATATTAGACAACTTATTTCAAAATTCTAATTTATATTTTCTAATTATATGTTAAATTTGTAGTTATAATAACTTTAAAATTTTGATGTATCTTTTAATTAATAATGTATTTAAAATGACTTATTTAAAATAACTGATTAATAATTATAAATTTTTATTATAAAAGTTTAATTAATTTTATAACCTTGGTTCCCACGGGTTATAAACTAGTATATATATATATATATATATATATATATATATATATATATATATATATATTGTGGAAACCATTGTCTTAGGTTGTGTTTGGCGCACCGCAGCTAGCTTATTTTTTGAACTTTTTTATGTTGTCGTGTTTGGTAAGCAAAAATGTAGCTTATAAGCTAGCTTTTTGAAAAGCCACTTTGGCTATGTTTGGCGTATTAGCTGAAAAGTTAGCTGATAGCTGAAAAACTAGCAGTTAAATAAAAAGCTAGTTGATAGCTGAAAATCTAGCTGATAAAACATAATGTTTGGTAAAGTTAGCTGAAATATATAAAATTACATAAAAGGACATGTAAGAGTATGTGTTTCTATAATTAATTAAAAGGTGTATTTGAAATTTTTTTAAAAAGCTCCTAAAAAGCTAGTCTAAGTAGCTTTTCAAAAAGTTAGCTTATAAGTTAGCTTATAAGCTACTTTTTGGCTTACCAAACACACAACATAAAAAAGCTCGAAAAATAAGCTAGCTTATCAGCTAGCTGTGACGCGCCAAACACAGCCTTAGAATAACTTTTTAGGAGTTTTTTTTTTCAAATTTTCCAAATACACCCCTTAATTAATTATAGAAACACATACTCTTACATGTCATTTTATGTAATTTTATATATTTCAGCTAGTTTTACAAAATATTATTTTTTTATCGGCTAGTCCGCCAAACATAGCTTTAGTAATATTGATATTAGAACATAAGCCAAACCGAGTTAATGGTCATTAAGATTATTTTCGTGAGTTATTCAATGAATTTTTTTGGGGCGTAAAATATACGAATACGATTATCTTTGTAATCTCTAAATATTATTAAAACAGAACCCATAATTCACCAATGAAGCAATCAGGACCCTTGATTGCATTTCAATCTTATGTTTTCCACCATTAGATTAGATTGATGACATCATCTTCTTCAAATAAAATTCAAACACAATTACATTTAATTATAGAATCTTTAATAATTATAAAATCTTTAAATTCAATAATTACATTATCAATTATATCATATCATTCTATTTATATATGAGATATTAGTTTCTCTAATTAATATTGTTCCTAATTTAACTCTCTTATTTATAGCTCCTGGTTTCAAAATTCAAACCCGTTTAATTTTTTTTTTTTTTTTTTGAAAAAACTCATTAAATAAGCATATCAGTAATTTGGTCATTAACCTATAAAATCTAATCTAATCATATTAAATTAGCGAAATATTTAAGAGTCAAAAATAAAGTCAATATTATTTATAGTTTATCTTCCGGTATATCCCACGTAAAATAAATCAATTTGAGATAATGGTTTTGAATTTAAAACTCATTAATTAAGCAAGTCAATTAATTTGAAATTTTGATTCAATATAAATGATATCATTTTTTTCTAGACGAATAACCAAAAATCTCGAAGATAATATTTTAGGATCCCATTTTTTTTGGAAGATAATGATTTCCTTATTGAAAAACAACCTATATATACGACTACATTGAAGTTGTTCTTCTTACGATTTTGAATTGAATCGTATGATTTACAGTGCTCTTCTTTAACGGTCTTATTTTATAATTTTTTTTATAGGTTTTTTCTTTACTCTTTTCTCCTTCTTCTACAATTTCTTATATTTACTTTGTTCTTATTACTTGTTATTACTATATTTCTGTTGAGAGATCATGAAAAAATTAATCAATATACTTTAAGTATATTAGTTTCATTCATTTAGTTATAGAAACAAAATTATATCCTTTATATTAATTTTTTAATATGCTGACCCATGTTTGTCAAGAGAAAGTCATAAAAGTCGTTTTAACGTATGATGGCAAAACCCGTGGAACAGACCAAAAGCAAGATGAATAAGTTTTTTGTTGTTACACTTCAACTTGCATAAACAAATACATATATCTTGTTATAAGTTTTTCAATAATTCTTTTATACATATTATTATACTCTTTAGTTAAATTTTCTAATTTTATATTACTGTATTTGTTTATATCAATGGCTTTAGTTTCAAAATCGACATTCAAGTACAAGACTTTACCGGTGTGGTGTCACTTATATTATTTGATCGTGACATCAAATAAACTTCTAGAAAAACTGCACAAGAGTTGCTTCAAAAGTTTAATGAGGTTATCGATATTAACTTAATTTATATAAAACTTATTTTTTACCTTTTGTCTATCTATTTTTATAACCATTTTTTATTTATTTTTAGGAGGGTAATATGGAGATTTATCCATTTGCTTTGAATGTATTTTTCGATAAAAAGTTGGTGTTCAAATTCAAATTTCACATTATAATTTGAAGAACAAAGTTGATGATTATACGATCTCAAACTTCATTGTTGATAATACAATCATTGTTGAATTGGAAAAAAAAATTAACATCGAACAGGAAACATTCTTTTACGAAGAATACTACAAACATTACACTTATTAAATTTTGTTTTTTATATTTCAGTTGACCAACTAACATATTTCTATGTACTACAAATGTAGGCGCCAAAATCCGATTTGTTTAATGTTTTATTGGCAAAAGTCGGATCTCAAGACACATTAAATTCGAAGGTTTTAAATATAATATAACTAAATCTAATATTTTAAATACCTTAAAATATTATTAACTTTTAGATTGACATATGAATTTATTTTCTATATTTAGAATGTTGTTTCGTTTACTGGTGATAACGCCACACCCGCTTCGAATCTTGATAAAAACACTGCAACAAGTCCATTAACTAAGTGGACATCCTTTAAAAAAATGTATGGACATGAAGAATTAAAACGCAACTAGTAAGATGTTTACGATGTTGATAATCTGACAACCATGTCCTCAAACAAACGACCATCAACATCAATGACAAATCGTACTTCTAGAGAAGGCAAGTCAAAACTGTTAATTCCAAAGCAAGATAAATAATATCTTATTTTCATGATTTTGTTTGAGTAGTTGAGTGATTTGAATATTATTCATTTCATATTTTGTTTACATACTATTTGGTTATGGGGTTTGATTTTTGATGACTTTATTTCATACTATTCGTTTTTGGGTTAGAATTTTGATCAGTTGAATATATTTTGGGTTTTATGAAATGTTGAATTATTCATCTATTTTCCTTTTAGGTTTAAACTTAGATGAATTGAGAAATTTAATCATATTTTACTCTATTATTTCGTTTGAATGTGAATATTTCAGCATTGTTACAATGTTATTCATTACAACCTCAATATAAATATTAGAAAACTACCACTTTTTAGAAAATTGTAAACTTTTATAAATCTTTTAAGCGTTATAAAACAATTATTTATATTTCTTGTGAAATTATTTATAAATTTATTAGTAATATTTACCATTGAAATATAATTATTTTTAGATATTAATGATATCATACAATTTTATAGAATTAAATAATAAAACTCATTACAATGATGCTAGAGAGAGACGAACACTAAGACGTTTACATTTACTAAATAGGAGATTGACATCTATGTTTAAAAAAGAAACTTTATTCCATCATCTAAAACAATAAAGACTTTTGATTGTGTTTTACTTATACATTTTCCACCCTTAGATCAAATTGTTTATGTCATATTGACCAATTTTTGGTCAAACACATTGTCTATTAACGTTTCCGCTCAAACCTTCACCAATTTCCTCTATCCCTAAAATAAAATTCAAAATTCAAATCCTCTCCAAATTTAAAGTCGTAATTTATGCGCTGACCATCCTATATGTTTGCAAATCAACATGATATATCTTCATAATTATTCTATTTCATTTTCAATGTAGATCGATGGTACCAAAATTTATCAAGGGAAAAACAGTCATCTTGAATTTAAATCTTATTAATATAGTAAATACCTCAAGTTTTGAAAGTAATAATCGGTTGGATATATGTTAAATTACAATTGCTTGATTTCCAACTATCTAACTCAATAATTGTATGTATTTATTCTTAAACTTACCCTTTTTTATAATGTTATTGATTATATTTACTATATTTAAGTTTAAATTGTAGAGAATTTTACTTGAAAATGATGAGCATTAGTTGATGTTTGTATTAAAGCTTGAGGAGGATGCAAAACTATAAATACCTTAGTGGTAATATCCTACATACTTAATAATTGAGTATTTTGAAAAAAAAAAATATTTTCCATTAACTTTGATAACAAATTTGTTGAATTAAACATATTTTTATGCTTATAAATTTGTTTTCTCTACTCACTTGTACTTATCATCTTGAAGATGAGAAAACATTAACCATGACTATATTGAAAAGTGCCAAAAAGATCATATTGGTCATACCTTTCTGACATGATCTTCAAATGTTCTTTGCTCAATTTTTTGTTTTTTATTTATATCGTTTTTGTGTATTTGATTTGTTTCTTCAAGAAACTCGGTTTGCTACTAATTTTGATAAAAAATTGTTGAATTAAGCATACTTTTATGACTATAAATTTGTCAATTTTCTATTAATAAATCAAGTGTAAATGAATTTGAACAATTGTTAAATTTCATATTTTATAATGTAATTAATGCACTAATTAATCAAATAATAATACATGTCCAAGTGGTTGGGTACCTCCAGGACAATAAGCAAACATGCAAATTATAAACAATTTCACAATATTGTATCTTTTACTAGCTTTAAATTAACAATTACTTCTTTCACTTGCTTAAGATTATTGATTACTCATGTAGGTTTGTAATAAAATAAAATTTTGATAAATTGAAAAAGTTGTTCAACAAAACCTAATTGGTTATATATCAATTTAGGCTTCTTTTTGTGTTGTCATGTTTGTTGATTTGGCTATATAGGATTAATTTGAAGTTCTATTTCTCTACAGGAATGTTAATGTTCACATTCAAGTAGAAACAATCACGATTGGTAAGTATTCCAAATGATTTTTCACTTACATTAATCAAATCTGTTACTTTAAATGGTGCGTTCTCATAGAAGTCATACCGGTTGTCACTATATAGATCTTCTAGCGGTCTATAGAAGAATCCTAGCGGCTCTATGAATAATTCTGCTACGTTTTCAATGAATGATCACTCTATCAACATTCGTTCTCTAACGTTCTTTCTCTTATTTCTGATATACATGTGTGTCACAACAATAAGGCAGAAAGAGGTGTTAGTAACCATTAAAGATGAAAAGGTAATATATAATTTAAGAATACTATATAAAGTATAAATTGTGGATTTGTGATATTTATTTGTATGAAAAATATGTTGTTTGATTGCTAGGTTATATTTCAGGGTTTTTTTTTTTTTTTTTTTTTTTTTGTAATTTGATTTTGACAAGTTTGATTTAAATTTAATAATTGAAGCAGGTATGAAAATATGTGCTAACGATTTTGAATTTGCCCTCCAGAAACCATTTGTAGCCTCATAGACCGTTCCTTCATATCTTGGTAGGTCTTAACATTTCTCCAAATTTGGCTACAAGAAGTCATGGATGCACTTCTTGAATCAATCCTCTAAACTGAATTTCATTTGTTAGTTGGATGCAGTGATCAAAATGCAAAATTTATGAAAAGTCATTATTATTTATTAGTGTTAACATTTGGTAAATTATGAAACTAATATTATATTTTTGTTCATAACATGTTTTTTTTCTTGTAATAATTTCTTTGATTAGAAGATATGTATATGTGACCGGTGTAGCCTGAAAAATCATATTTTAATTCTTATAAGGAAAAAGTACTTTATAAATTTACCAAATAAAAATATCTGAATTTGATGTTTATGGTTTTGACAATGCACTTAAACTGTAATCTTTATTGAAATTCTTTGCAGAATTTAATGTTGTTGGTACATATAATAACTTATTGTTGTTTTTGGTTTTACAGGGCCAATATGAAAAGAGTCATATAAGCCTCCATGGAGGTTGATACACCTGACAAAGTCAATTCATAACGCTACTACACAATATGTTTTAATCAAGAAGTCGCATCATGTTGTGATAAAACAAAGATCACGTGGATCATTTATGTTAAAAATTATTGTATTAAAAAACTAAATCACTCTAATATAAATATTAAATATTTTTATTTACTAAATGTGGTTCAAAAAGTCTAAAAATAATCTAACTAACATTTTTTATTAAAATTCCACCTAAAAATAATCTAGTATTTTATAACACAAAATAACCATATAAACCACGAAAAAAAAAAGAATAAAAGAATTTGTGTGGTTCCCTTTTAACAAAAAAAGAAGCGTTATTTTTAATTATGAATTCGCGACACTTTTTTTCCAACAAAAAAATCGTGGAATTTTGTCAAGATAACTGTTTTTTATTGTAGATTTGTTTTTTTAACAAAAAAAAAAAACTTTTTGTCACCGTTTATCTTCTTCTCATGTTAAGTTTTTGGACTCGTTTTGAGAAAAATTAAAAAGAAGATGATCTTTTGCTTAAAAGATGGTGCGGTTTGTTTGGTGGTCATGACAAAAGCTATCAAATAAACAGTTTGGATAAGGTGTTCAGTTTCTTCGCATGAATCGAGAGTGGTTTCCTCTGTTCTCTGTCCTTTCTACGTTCGCTCTATCTCATTACTGTGAAGATCTGTTGTCTCTGGACACCCCTGTGGTGTTCCGATTCTCCGTAGGTGTATTGAGTCTTCGCTTCTTCTTGGTCCGGGTTATGTCACAGATCTCAATCACTTCATGATGGAGAGTCTGACTTCGAATGTCTAAGCAGACCCCGTACACCTTTTCTTTAGAGGGTAAGGTTCATCTATGATCACTCCAGTGCCTTTCTCTTCGGCTGATCTCTTCTCAGAATCCTTCTCGTGAACCTCTTTGTGTTTCTGCTTAACTCCTTTGCCGACTGATAACAATGAGTGGTTTCTTCTATCTATGTGGGTTGCGCGAGAATGGAAGTGTCTAAAGAATATATAGGATTAATATAACATTTTTATCTTACGGAGTGATCCTTACCGGGTCCTTCTATAATTTCGCAGTGTATACAAGTTGTATATAATTTAAGATTAAATAGACCTTCGAATAAGTGACCCTACTCTAAAACCACAACAAAACAAGGAACAGAAAGTAGAGCATAGATCACAAATTCTAAGTCTATAAAATCTCAATTATATAAAGCCTTGGGAGTATACACTCCAAAATTATACACCGACCAATAAGGGTCTTTTAAATTTTAACATAAGTTATTTATAGAGTCTAAAATACTTCTATAATATTTTAATTGTATGCTCAATACTTGTTGATATCTTATAATAACTAAAATACTCCTATAGTATTTTAACTTTGTCTTTTGTTCTAGAAATCCTTTGTATATAAAGTTAGGTAAGTTTTAAGTCTGTTGCTACACCATATCACTCCCAAACACATGTTGGTCATATCTCAAATAATTATAGTTAGATCAGACTATATTGATCCGAGATATGATAACATAACTGTCCAGGTTTGACCGTAGTGTCCAACATTTAAATAATTTTGTGCTTGTTCTTCTTATGATACTTGTTTTAGTAAGTATATATATATATATATATATATATATATATATATATATATATATATATATATATATATATATGCAGGTATGTATACTTTTATAAAAATATTGTTATATTTTTAAAAACATACTTTTACTTAGCACTTCGGCCCCATTGTATTTATAGTTGTATATCTTTTATAGGCTGATATACTTAGTTCACTATAAACAATGTTCTGATACCATCTGTAACATCCCCCTCCGACACGTATCGCAATATTGTTTGTTTTGGGCCACCCGGCACGAGGACTTCCTAGGGGGTCACCCATTCCGGTACTACTCCCGCCCGAGCACACTTAACTGTAGATTTCTTATGGGATCTGTTGCCCTCACAAATTTAAAACGCGTTGTGACAAAGAAGGTATCCACACCCCTTATAAGGCGATGCTTAGTTCTCCTGCCAAGCGGATGTGGGATCAGGTGCGACCCCCCCCCCCCCCCCCCGTTATAGGGTTCGATGTCCCTGTCGAACACATCGAACCGTGCCCCAACTCTGATACCAATATGTCACACCCCCAAACCGGAACGGCGGAAACGTTCGGGGGCGGAGGACGTCATGCTCAGTATCACAACACATGCATCATAGTAATCAAAGTAACAACAACCATTGCATTGATATAAAAGTCTTTACATTGTATTTGATTCACAAAAGATTGACTCCAAAATTAAATAGCAAACAAGACATGAAGCTAGTATGTTCCAACTTCTGAATCTTTGCGCGTGTACCTGTCTACTAGTTTCCTGAGAATACAAGTGATTTTGAAAGTGTATCAACATTTAAGTTCGTAATTTCATAAGTATTTTGTTATGAAAAGTGTATTATTTTCTCTTTGGAAAGGATCGCCTATTCCTCCAGAAAATCCGATATTTTTTTGATGTAAAAATAGTAACCACAATAGTTCCTTCTACAATTACTTAGTTTATACTAGCTATATATAACCTAATATTGAACAGACAGTTAAATGTGTGAATTTGCTCTAAGCCAACAACCAAACAAGGAAGAGGAAGTAAGGTAGAAGTCACACATTCCACTGCCTATCGGATATTATATATATATATATATATATATATATATATATATATAACCTTGAGGTATAAACTAAGGAATTATAGAATTAACCACTAAAGGTCCTTTATGTTATACTAGTTTGTTAACAAGTATTGAGCCTTGTGTAAAAAGATTCTTAATTCCATGCAAAACGTTGTTTTCCGGAATAATTGTTATTGTTTTCGGGAAGTTTCAACGAAAACTGTTTACCTTTGAAATAACGATGTTTACCATAGAAAATCGTATATTTTCTATAAAACTGATTTGTAGTCTTACTCGTTCCAATACCTAAAAGCACAAGCATAATTACTATTCTCACTTTAATGATATCTACTTTTATTGATAAGTTAGACTGGCTGAAGACATGATTGTTCTGAAAAGTATACTACTTCGTAAATATATCGTTGTTATCTACTAGTGAATTTTATGACCATACTATTAGATACGACGTGTACCGGACGCCAATATAATTTATGACTTTGTCACCTGTAGACCTGCCGGTCCTACTGTAGCTAGTAGCAAGATGCGGAATTGTCAGTCCCGTATAGATCTATACACAAACTCACGCTCTCCCTCAATGAAACTCCGGTTCACTAGGGTAGTCTTGCGCTAGTACATATGTAGGTACCGAAAGACGTGTCTCACAAACTAGGTTAATGGCTTTATAAGTAATAATGCGAAAACCCTTTTTATAATTAACAGATACGTTTATAAAAAGATTCTTTGATTCCATAAACTATACTTATAATAGTTTATAAGCTTATTTCCATGATCTAAAAAGTTTCATGTTTTAAATATAGTTCATTGGTATAAAGACATAATAAACAATTTATATTTTAAAAACACAACATTTCTTGTGTTTTACTTGCATTCTCCACCTAAAACAATTAAAAATCTTGGAAAATATGGGGGGGGGGTATGAACTCACTGTTAGTTATGTGAAAGTGTCGGACAATGAAACTGGAAATGAAGACCCTTGGTGTCACACCCCCAAACCAAAGATGGCGGAAACGTCTGGGGGTGGAGGACTTCATGTATAATATCATAACAACAATTGCAATAGTGATTAAAGTAGACACAACCAACATATATATAATTGAAAGAGTTACATCATTGTATGAATTACATGTTTCCAAATCAATTACAATATGTTGATAAAAATGTAAAATGTTTGACGCCTTAATGTCCCATCCTCAAAAGCACTTGGTTACCTGTTTAGTGATTTCCTGAGAATACAAGTGGTTTGAAAAAGGTGTCAACACAAAGGTTGGTGAGTTCATAAGTTTTTGTATGCAATTATGAAAACCTTTTTTTGTAAAAGTAGTGTCCGTTCCAGAAAATCCAATATTTTCCTTAATGTGAAAATGTAGTCTTAAAACCCAAAGACCAGAATGTACAAATAATTTGTCATATTTATAGTAAAACAATGCAAGTTTAACTCGACATAAACTCGTTTGATTTCAATGAAATCCCCGTAAATTCTATGTTTGTTAATACTTAATGTGAGTTATTATAACCATGGTATGACCTAGTTGGCATGAAACGACGTTCTGCAGGCGTCGGAAATGTTATGACATTTGTCACCTCAGACCTGTCGGTCTAGCTGTTTCATGCAGCTCAGGTGTGGGTTTGTGAAACCCAATATAGATCTATATACAACTATCACGCTCTCCCTCCATGAGACTCTGGTTACAATACAGGACTTATTGGTAATGTGAAGCGAATGTCTCACAAAAGTCATTAACGAATTTACGTGTAATGTAATGAAAACCCCTTTTGTATAAATGTACCCTTTTTGTATAAGTGTATTATGTAATGTATCATAAACTATACCTATTATAGCTTATCAAAACAAGGGTAGTAGTGGTAATGTACATAAACTATACTTAACATAGTTTATTCAAATGTTTGTATGTAATGGATGTACTTTGATTATACCAATTTGTTATCTTCTATGTTCTATATATCAACATCCATTTGTTAATTGATGCATGTCTATATTCTAAGACAAAATATCATTTATTGCAATAACATGTATTCACATAAAGATATCCACCTTGCTCGACATGTTACAAGGTGAAATGAAATTGATAGCATTTTTCTGTTGTTAACATTTTCTATTACTTCTTTTAGAAAATTTGTAGAAAAATCATCAAAGGTCTAAATCAAAATCCATAAATTCTGAGAGTTTGGAAATTGAGTCTAGTTTGTTTGTAAATTTTCTCATGATTTTTAGTGATCTCCAACATGCGTGAAAAAGTCCATAATTACAGACTGGTCCGAATTGGTTCTTGAAATGATAGACAGTTGTAAAAATCACCATAAATCATAGAAACATCGTGTGGAGATGTTCCAGTAGTCATTTTAAAGCTAAGAACTAGAACTACTTGCACCTAAAACAGGTTTGAAAACTAAAATGTTTAAGTTGATCAAAACAGTCCGTGAATGGAGCCCAACTTTTCTGATGAAAGCTGTTAGAAGAACTTAGTGGTGTTCTTGGTGTTTTGACTTGTATCCCCCCCCCCCCTTTAAAACTTAAGAAAGCATGAAAATATAGGGGTATGAAATCACCTTGTGTGATTTCAGTGGATGGATGTTGAAGGAGAGAAGTGTTCAACTCAAGAACACTTGAAGGATTACTTGAAGATTCGAGAATCTAACACAATAATGATGGAGTCTGTGTAAGGAATCAATGATTTGAGTAAAAGGAAATGTAATAACCATAAGGAGGGTGATGATACTTAACAAATGAAGGAGAAAAGCTGGAGAATGCCTTGGAAATCTCGAATTTGTGTGAGAGAATTTGAGAGAAAGTGGTGTGTGATTTTTGGTGGAAATGAGTGAAGTGAGTGAAATGAAGAGAGAGAGAGAGAGAGAGAGAGAGAGAGAGAGAGTCTTTCAGCTCTTTGGACGTGATTATGGCTGAAAAATGAGTCGGAAAGGACTATGAAGTGAATAGGGATGGTGGGAAGGACAATGGTTGGTTATGGAGTGGGTATGGGGGTGGTTGCATGTGTCAAACCTTATGGAAGAGTCAACACTCCACCACAAAATCTTATTTAATGAATTTTATTCTTAAATAAGGATTTCCTTAAAAATATGTTGAATTTATGAATATCTGGGATCTTATATGTCAAAATATAAGTTTTGGTGAAAATCCCCCAGTAAAATAATTAAAAATGGGCTTAAAACGGAGTCGGGGTCGAAAACCGGGTAGAAAAGAGGAGGATCTGAAGTCTGACGAGGGTTCGGTCATCAGCAGCCTTGGAACCGGAGTGGCTTGGCTGCTGGTGCGGATCCGAGGGAGAGGGGACTGCGGTCCGAGTAGCTACCGCAAGCGGCTTTGTCTGAAGGAAGACCGAAGGCGCGTCAGGAGGGAGACCGAAGGTGTGGTTCGGATGCAGGCTCCGGGTTCGGCGCTGCGGGTCTTCAGCAGCCTCAGTCCTTCAGCAGCTCCGGTCCGTGCGAATGGCTGCGGTTCCATGGTTGGTTGTTCTTGGTGACTTCGGTCCTAGCTCTTAGACTTCGGTTCAAGAAGGGTTGGGTCCCTATGGAGGGACCTCGGCCCTAAGAGGCTATTTTCCTATGTACCACCCCTTTTTGAGTGGTTTTTCACCAAGCCAAGTATCGGGATGCCCCAAATGATTAAAATAAATCAAAAGGGATTTTGAGAGAGATTTGGGAGAGATTCCACATTCTTGGAGAGATTTGACATACTTGGAGATATTTCACATACAAAGAGAGATTTGAGAGAGATTCCACATTCTTGGAGAGATTTTACATACTTGGAGAGATTTCACATACGAAGAGAGATTTCACATACGGAGAAAGATTTGAGAGAGATTCCACATTCTTGGAGAGATTTAGGAGAGGTTTTTAATATAGAAAGATAGAGTGAAAGAGATTAAGAGAGGCTTCCTTTGTGACCTTTTTGAGTGTTTGGCTTCGCAACGTAAGGTCTGCAAGCCCCGTTAAGCCATGTTTAAGGATCTTACACACTCCAGATGAGTATGCAACAATGTTTTATCGGTTTGGTTCATTGTTTAGCACTATCAAGGCTAAGGAAAATTAAACACATGAATTTTCCAAATGATGTTCTCTCATTAAAATAGCGAGTTGTACAGTAATTACATAACGTAAACCCTAATATACAAGGGTTAATTGAGTCGACCGATTTGACTCGTTGACTTTGTTTGACTTTGACTTGACCCGAAATTGACTATTGTCACACTCGGGTTGATGTACACGGCACTTAACGGGATCCTAATAATAATTAAATACATATGTTCATTTTATTAGCAAAACAATTAATTATAGTGTTGGAAAAACACTTGCTTTTGGTTTAGGAATGTTACCAGGACTCAATTGAATCGAAAAAAGTAGGTTTTCAGCCAAGTTCACGCCTTGGGAAGGTTTGCGGCCGTGAACTGTTCTTGGCCGTGAACAGCCCCTTGAATGGTTTACGGCCTGATGAATGTTTGAAGGGTTCACGGCCGTGAACTGATTTCAGCCTTTGAAGATTTGAAGGGTTTGCGGCCGTTAAATCAAGAACAACAATGTTTGATTTGATGAAAAACGCGTTTTAGATGCTCCACAATAACACCCAAATGTGATTTTTGATGATTTTTGGAAGAAAAAGGGGGTATTCTTGTGTTTGCGGTGGAGAGGTTAGAGAGAGAATGGATGAGTTTTCGGTTAGAAAAGTGTAAATAAGGGGTAGGAGCATATATATATATATATATATATATATATATATATATATATATATATATATATATATATATATAGGCCGGGTTCATGGTTAGTGGTGGGGTCCACCAGCCGTGAACGGGTTTACGACCATGATCGGGTTCATGGCTGTGAACACCAGTTAGGCCAGATTTGTTGCTTTTTGAAGGAAACTCGGGTTTTCGCACGATTTTGGGTCCGAATCTTATATAAAATTTAAAATTTATTTAACAAAATCGACTAATGTTAACGAAAAAAGGGTCGAGTTGTCACATCATCCCCCCGATAAAGGGAATTTCGTCCCGAAATTTTAACATAGAATATAAATCATGGACTCGGAAAAAAAAAGATGAGGGTACTTCTGTTTCATTTGGTCTCCTCAATCTTTAGTGAATTTTGATCCTTGCTTAGCGTTCTTGCGGGTCTTCACTATTGTATCGGATGTGCTAATCCGTAGGGAGCGTATGGGTTCGGTTTACTTGTCTATGTTCTCCCGAATGGTATAATGTCCACTTGCAGTCCTGGGCAGCTTTGAATTGAAGTTCATGGTAAGATTCATACCTAGTTCATCTA
The DNA here is from genome assembly GCF_002870075.4 of Lactuca sativa. Classification (NCBI taxonomy): domain Eukaryota; kingdom Viridiplantae; phylum Streptophyta; class Magnoliopsida; order Asterales; family Asteraceae; genus Lactuca; species Lactuca sativa. The sequence goes on along the minus strand of NC_056625.2, from coordinate 119,685,753 downwards.
TCATTACTTTGTGTATACAAGTCGTATATAATTATGCTTGGTAAGACAGTCGGATGTGTGACTCTGCCCCAAGTCCACAACCAAACAAGGAACAGGAGATAAGGCGGAAACACATATACTAAATCTGCATAACCATAATTATATACCACCCTCGTGTATACACTTAATAGTGATAAGTGAGTCGTATTCATCCCTAGCCTCTACGCTAGAACTCAACTTACTGCGTGAGCGGTATTTTCGAATGGTCTATTGAGGATGTTTTCAGGAGGTTTCAGAGGGTAAAGTGCTCTTCTCCTGGGTACTTCGGAGTTTAGAATGCGAGAGATGATTCTGAGGTATATGTCGGGTTTGTCGTTATGAATGACGAGTGTTACGTTAGTCGGTCAGTTACGGCGAAAGATTTTCAGAGCACATGAAATTTTTATGGTGATGACCACACCAATCCATGACGAATGACAACGTCGGAAATCCTTAGAGAAACAAATGTTAGGTCAATTTGAAAGAAACAATTGTTAGAGCGATAATGCATTCTGCGGTTATCCGATAGCGCGTTCTACGTGTACTTTCTAGTGCCTTCTGTTTTAACCCTTGTTATTATTAATACAAAAAATGTGTACCGCAATAGGCGAGTATTAGCAGTGAAAGTGCTTCGATAACTAGTGACGATACTTTATATTATGATCCATCTCAGGTACCTCTATGATTGCTTAATATATACAAGTCATGTATACTTAAGATGAATAAGGCAGTCGACCGAGTGACTCTGCCCTAAACCCACAACCAGACAAGGAATAGGAAATGAGGCAGAATCACTCACTCTAAGCCTGCAAAATCTTAGTTATGCATAACCCTGATGTACATACTAAGCCATCATAGCTCACCTGCATGGATCTTTTGTTCTCTTATGAATGTTGTGACTTGATCGGACGAGTGAGCTATTTATAACTACTTTTTAATTTCCCCGAACTTTTGATTTTTAATGGAAATTAAATCTTTAAAGTAATTTAGAAGGTGTACCAAAATCTCAAAGGGGGGGGGGGGGGGGTCCTCGTTGCTCCTTTATGTCTTGTCGTTAAACTCCTCTTTCTCCTTCTTTATTTCTCTATGTTGGACAGTATCTCTTGAAATGTCCCATTTCACCACATGCATGACATACTTGAATTATACTAGCATCGCTGGTTGAAGTGATGTGTTAAGTCGGGGTCCTACAGAAGCAAGCTTCTTCATCATTTCTCGTCTTCGTACAATCTATTTTGAAATGTCCAGATTCACCGCACCTATAACAAACCTAACTTTTTCCCATGCCGAGAACTTGGGTGGTTGGTTGTGCCGGTGTCCTGCAGAAACAAGTGGTGTGTCCTTGTCTGTTGCAGTTCTTACAATGCATTTTGCGACATTTTCCTAGATGATGGAAATTGCATTTCTTGAAATCCGGTAGGTTTCCAACATATTATCGTACTGGCATTGGTACTGGAGTGGCAGATGTTGTGGCTGTAGGGGTTGTCACAGGTTGTTGTCTCTTGGCAAGTCTTTGAGATAACTTGCGCTTCTTTTTGTTCCAGAACTTTCGTTTATTATTCTTAGGTTTGTGAGCTAGAGTATCATTATGGCTAGTTCCTTGTCGGTTTCCTTGTGTGTTACTCCGGTTTGAATTGTTGAAATTGTTTCCATTCTCGTTTGGGTTGTTAGCATTGAGTTGCGCCATGAAAGCTGTGGCGGCTGTGACCGCGGCCTAAAATGTAGCGGAGTCTATGTGCAGAATTGGTGTCTCGCCAGTTGGTTGGTTACCTCCTTGTGACGACATGATTCTGTGGCATGACGAGAAACGATCTTGTGAGTAACGATGGTCATTGGTAGTTGTATTTCACCAATTTATATATACTTATAAATTCCATGTCTTGATGGACTATCTTGAATGTTTCTGACAATGCTCCTGAAGTGTATTCTATGGAAGTAGGTATTGCACCAGTGTTATTTAAGCTAAGTTATATCGGTTTCAGAGAGTATCATGATCCGACTCCTATAGTGTTCTGATAACCATCCATAAGGAAATCTATATGAAATAGACTTTTGAATTTGTAGCGACTACTCTTGAATGAATTTATGTGACCTGGTTTACTGATACTAGTTGCAAGAAAAGAGGTGATAAGCCTAACACATAGTGTGAGTAGTGTAACCACTAACTCACTAAGTTATACTATTTTATTAGGTATTAGTGTGACGTATAAGGTGTTCGGTTTCTTCGCATGAATCGGGAGTGGTTTCCTCTGTTCTCTGTCCTTTCTACTTTCGCTCTATCTCATTCCTATGAAGATCTGTTGTCTCTGGACACCCGTGTGGTGTTCCAGTTCTCCATAGGTGTATTGAGTCTTCGCTTTTTATTGGTTCGGGTTTTGTCATAGATCTCAATCACTTCATGATGGAGAGTCTGACTCTGAATGTCTAAGCAGACCCCGCACGCCTTTTCTTGAGAGGGTAAGGTTCATCTATGATCACTCCAGTGCCTTTCTCTTCGGCTGATCTCTTCTCAGAATCCTTCTCGTGAACCTCTTTGTGTTCCTGCTTAACTCCTTTGCCGACTGATAACAATGAGTGGTTTCTTCTATCTATGTGGGTTGCGCGAGAATGGGAGTGTCTAAAGAATATATAGGATTAATATAACATTTTTATCTTACGGAGTGATCCTTACCGGGTCCTTCTATAATTTCGCAGTGTATACAAGTTGTATATAATTTAAGATTAAATAGACCTTCGAATAAGTGACCCTACTCTAAAACCACAACAAAACAAGGAACAGAAAGTAGAGCATAGATCACAAATTCTAAGTCTATAAAATCTCAATTATATAAAGCCTTCGGAGTATACACTCCAAAATTATACACCGACCAATAAGGGTCTTTTAAATTTTAACATAAGTTATTTCTAGAGTCTAAAATACTTCTATAATATTTTAATTGTATGCTCAATACTCGTTGCTATCTTATAATAACTAAAATACTCCTATAGTATTTTAACTTTGTGTTTTGTTCTAGAAATCCTTTATATATAAAGTTAGGTAAGTTTTAAGTCTTTTGCTACACCATATTACTCCCAAACACATGTTGGTCATATCTCAAATAACTATAGTTGATCAGGCTGTATTGATCCTAAATATAATTACAAAACTGTCCAGGTTTGACCGTAGTGTCCAATATTTAAATACTTTTGTTCTTGTTCTTCTTATGATACTTGTTTTAGTAAGTATATATATATATATATATATATATATATATATATATATATATATATGCAGGTATGTATACTTTTATAAAAATATTGTTATATTTTTAAAAATATACTTTTAGTCAGAGAACTTAGGCCCCATTGTATTTATAGTTGTATATCTTTTATAGGTTGATATACTTAGTTCACTATAAACAATGTTGTGATACCATTTGTAACATCCCCCTCCGGCACGTATCACAATATTGTCCGCTTTGGGCCACTCGGCACGAGGACTTCCTAAGGGGTCACTCATCCCGGTACTACTCCCGCCCAAGCACACTTAACTGTAGAGTTCTTATGGGATCTGCTGCCCTCACGGCTTTAAAATGCGTTGTGACAAGGGAGGTATCCACACCTTGTCACACCCCCGAACCAAACGGCGGAAGCGTCTGAGGGCTCGTGTGACTATCAATTGAATATCATCACAATGAATATGCATGAACAAACACATACATCACCAACATTACATAGTATAACTGTTATTGTTCACATCAAGTACATTGTTTAAACATTACATATCCTAACACACTTGGTAATTTTCTTCAGCTTATCTGTTACCTGAGAATACAAGTTGTTTTGAAAACGTCAACATATATAATGTTGGTGAGTTCATAAGCATGTTTGATATAAAATTTGTTTGTATTGTTTGTAAAACCCATAAAATCTGATATTTTCTGTACAAAAACTGTTTGCGAAAAAGATGCGATGATCCCATAAGTGCATGTGTATGTGATTTCAAACAAGTAAAAGTGATTGTTATTCAAAATTGATTATTGTATTATCGTTGTTGAGTGTAGGAGTGAGTAATGTTGTTCCCCAGGAAAACCCGATGTTTTCCGATGCAAATAGTATGATAATTTTTGTATTATTCTATCATCACCACGAATGAATATGATTTCTCATGATTACTTAGATGGTATTGGATCTCTATGTAAGTCGTTATAACCATGCATAATAATGACTAATTTGCCTGTCTTGGCATTTTTCCAAACGCCGGTTTTGATCAAGATTTTGTCACCCTAGACGGGCCGAGTCTAACTGTAGCGAACAACTCAGGTGTGGGGGAGTCACCCCCGTATAGATCTATACACAAACTCTCGCTCTCCCTCCAGGCGACTTTGGTTATAACTACAGACTACGACCGACACTTATTGGTGTCACCCGTTATTTCCCACTAAATCCAACTGAAATTGAATAACCTTGTTTACAACTTGATTTATGTTTACTTGAATAAAAGGTAAGTCTAACAGATGAAGATAAGAGGGCAGCAGAGGCCCACTAATCATGTATGTTATTATAGGCTGTCGAGTATGTGACAGACGCATTAGCCCATCACACATATGATTGATTTTGGACCTTACTAGCAATGCAAATGGGCTACTAAGGCCCATTAGCATGTAAAAGCCATTGAGGGTCCATTAGGCATGTAATTGGGTCACCAGAGGCCCAATAAACATGTGTGATTATATTTGGGGCCAATAATCATGATATTGGGCCACAAAGACCCAATAGCACGAACAGAAGATTTTGGACCCGATCATTAAATCATTTATGGTTTATCGAGTTTAAGTTCGTAGTGTTGGCATTTGTTGTATGCAATGGCCAAACTATATGTTTGGCCCAAAAACATTTAGTTTGACCATTGCAGCCTCTTTTTCTATAAAAATGGCACTTTTAGTCCCTTTTTATGAAAATTTACATTTTTGGTCCTTAAACCATTTTTCTTGACATTTTTGACCCAAACTTTATTTAAATAATAATTTCAACCCAAAAATATTGTATTTGTCATTTCCAGCCTTTATTTGTAAAAAGTTTACATTTTTGGCTCATTTTCCATAAGTTTTACAATTTTGACCCCAAAATCAACAACTTTGCATTTTTAGTCCAATTTTAGCATCAAAGTTATTTTAAGCCCCTGAAATAGTTTATTTATGTTTTAGACTCATATTTTGTTAAGTTTTCCATTTCAGCCCCTCAAATTCTTCATTTTTCGCAACTTTGGGACCAAAACTCGTGAGGCCCAAATTTAAGCCCATTAAGCTAAAATTTATGTTTTTGACCCTTTTAAAAGTATTATTTTTATAAGAATCAGCTTTTATATAAATAAATACCTTATAACCCTCATAAAACCAAAAATTATCAATTTTCACCCAATCTTTGTTATTTTTGCAAAATGACACTTGTAAAGATCTTTGGCTTTGTTTTTCACTTATTAAACTTAAGGACTATTAGATCTATGATGTATGTTGTTTATTATGTTTTTGTTTATGATTCTTTCACCCCTTTTGCTATAGATCTCGAAATATCTCAAGTATTAACATATTATCACTACCAAAAACCAAAGAAATCACATAATACATGCAAACACACATAGATCAACACATAACACTTGTATTATCCCCCCAAAAAACAAGTAAAAACCGAAAAAAGGGGGTATGAACTCACCTTGAGGTTTTTTGGTTCGGTTTTGAGGAAAAAATGGAAGAAGATGGTGTTGTTTTTGGCTCTAACAAGCTCCTTGAAGAGATCTTTAGCTTAGATGGGTTCTAAGAAGCAACATCACGAATTTTGTATGAGTTAAGAGGAGATTTTTGAAGTTATCAAGAATCTAAGCCATGGATTTAAGCAACAACTTACCAAAGATGATGATTTTGATGGAAGAACCTTCTTGAAAATTCCCAAGATCTCGAAATTTTTGAGAGGAAGGATGAGTTGTTATTGTGAGTGTTTGAGAGAGAATTCAAGTGAAGTGTGTGTGTGTGTTTCCTCCTTCGGCCAAGAATAAAAGAGGAGAGAGGAGAGAAAGAAGTGAAGTGATAGTTGCATGGAGACATGAGAAGTTGCATGGATATATGTTGAGTATAATGCTTGGTTATCCTTCTTGTAAAAATGAGGTGGCATGGATAAATCTTTCATTCTTCTTCTTCTTTTTTTTAACTTGGGCTGATATTTGGTCTAGGAGGCAAGAAATAGATTAATTTGGCCCACTACTTACCTTGGTTCCAAATTTTGAGGTCCAAGAAAAAGTTTTCGGCCCATTGGGCCCTTATGGGTGTTTACGGACCAATTATAATGAAAGAATGGGTTTCATGGCCCATTAAAGCTAATTAAGTTAGTTATGGCCCAATAAAGCCCATTAAGGTAAATCAATTTATTTTGGATCCATTATGGTCCAAAATGTTAAGTTTCATGAAAGTGGGTCCAATTAGGACCCATTTAAGGGTCTTAAGCCCACAATAGTCAAATTGGAAGCTTATTGGTCCATTAGGCCCAATAAGGAAATCCTAGTCCATAATGGACTTAAACCGGGATTTTTAGGGTTTCCAATCTTTTGTTGACCATTTGAAGTGTTTGTATAGAGTGTTTGATGGAATTTTGTTGTCATTGAATAAACATCATGCATGTTTTCAAGTTTTAGTCACAAATGTCATCTTTGTTAATGTTTACAAAAGCAATAGAATTCATAGTCGTGACACACCCCTTATAAGGCGATGCTTAGTTCTCCTTCCAAGCCGATGTTGGATCAGGTGCAACCTACCTTCACCCCCCATTATAGGGTTCGACATCCCTGTCAAACAGATCGACCCATGCCCCAACTCTGATACCAATATGTCACACCCCCAAACCGGAACGACGAAAACGTTCGGGGGCGGTGGATGTCATGCTCAGTATCACAACACATGCGTCATAGTAATCAAAGTAACAACAACCATTTCATTTATATAAAAGTGTTTACATTGTATTTGATTCACAAAAGATTGAATCCAAAATTAAATAACAAAAAAGACATGAAGCTACTATGTTCCAACTTCTGAATCCATGTGCGTGTACCTGTCTACTAGCTTCCTGAGAATACAAGTGATTTTGAAATTGTATCAACATTTAAGTTGGTGAGCTCATAAGTATTTTGTTATGGAAAGTATATTCTTTGCTCTTTGGAAAAGATCGCATGTTCCACCAGAAAATCCGATATTTTCTTATGTAAAAATAGTAACCACAATAATTCCTTCTATAATTACTTAGTTTATACTAGCTATATATAACCTAATATCGAACAGATAGTTAAATGTGTGAATCTGTTCTAAGCCCACAACCAAACAAGGAACAGGAAGTAAGACGGAAGTCACACATTCCACTGCCTATCGGATATTATTTATATATAACCTTGAGGTATAAACTAAGGAATTATAGAATTAACCAGTAAAGGTCCTTTATGTTATACTAGTTTGTTAACAAGTATTGAACCTTGTGTAAAAGGATTCTTAATTCCATGCAAAACGTTGTTTTTCGAAATAATTGTTATTGTTTTCGGAGAGTTCCATCGAAAGATGTTTACCTTTGAAATAACGATGTTTACCATAGAATATCCTATATTTTCTATAAAACTGATTTTTAGTCTTACTCGTTCCAATATCGAAAACGCACAAGCATAATTACTATACTCACTTTAATGATATCTAGGTCTGTTGATAAGTTAGACTGGCTGAAGACTTGATTGTTCTGAAAACTAGTAGGTTTGAAGGTTTACGACCTGATGAAGGTTTGAAGGGTTCACGATCATGAACTGATTTTGGCCTTTGAAGATTTGAAGATTTGAAGGGTTTGTGGCCGTGAACTCAAAAACAACAATGTTTGATTTGATGAAAAACACGTTTTAGAGGCTCCACAATAACACCCAAAGTTGATTTTTGATGATTTTCGGAAGAAAAAGGGGGTATTCTTGTGTTTGCGGTTGAGAGGATAGAGAGAGAATGGATGAGTTTTCGGCCAGTAAAGTGTAAATGAGGGGTAGGAGCACACACACACACACACACACACACACACACATATATATATATATATATATATATATATATATATATATATATATATATATATATATATATATATATATATATAGGCCGGGTTCATGGTTAGTGGTGGGGTCCACCAGCCGTGAACGGGTTTATGGCCATGATCGGATTCACGACTGTGAACACCAATCAGGCCGAATTTGTTGATTTTTGAAGGAAACTCGGGTTTTTGTGCGATTTTGGTTCCGACTCTTATATAAAATTTAAAATTTATTTAACGGAATCGGCTAATGTTAACGGAAAAAGGGTCGGGTTGTCACTTGTAAAATGATCCTTTGGTGGGTATAAACTTGTTTTATGTTCAAATCTTAAATACTTCCATAGCCATCTTTGTGTTTTTTAAAACCAAATTTTTGAATAAATCCCAACAATATCTTTTTAAGAAAATAGAGTAGCATATAAGCATGGGTACTAATGTACTATCTTACTGACGAGATATATCTAAACTTATATGTCTTAGTGTAAGCGTTCACATGTCTAGAAGAACGACGAAAAAATAATAAAGTTTCAGATGAAACCAAAATCAGCTAAGAAGAACGTGGAATGAACATTTGGTGTACATATGAGGCGTTGGCAAATAATGTAAGTCCCGACATGATCATATAAGTATGCAAGGTTGAAAAACATAATGTATGTGTGCATCATATTACATAATGTGATTTTAGAATATTGTGACCCTTGTTTTTCCGGATGTGTTTAATTGGTAATTTGTAGGAAATGAGTAAGAGGATTTTTAGGAAAACCTTAGTTCTCGACATATTTATTGGAAGAACAATTAGTCATGACGCAACCAAGTGAGTGTCGCGTCGCGTGGCCTCAATCAACCGAAACCCCAATATCGAGCCTTAAGCCCTATTTAAAGGCACTAACTCCTAGGGTTTCTCCATTTTCTCAACCTTCATCCCCCAAAACCTAAACTTCGAACCCTAGCCTATTTACCACCATTATTGGTGCTTTGGTGCCTTGGTGTGAAGCTTGAATTGGAAATAATCCATTTTGGTGTCAAGGGAAGCAAGATCCAGATATTTCATACCTTCTAGAAACCTCCTTATGCTCTATAAGTCATCAAGTTCCCGCCTTTATGGTTTTTGATTGCTAGATCTAGGATTTTGAGCATTTTTGGTCCCTTTTGTCATGATTTTTATGGAATTTAGATATCTCCAAGTCCAAAAGTGGTTTTGGTTGATATTTTAGACCTATTGTAGTGTATTGAGTGCATGTTTAGCTTCCTATTTGGTCTATGCGTGAATTTGTTAGAATTTTAGACTCATTTTAGATCTAGGGTTGGTTTTAGACTTGTGAAAGGCATGAATCTGGATAAAGTTGGAAATTTTATCGATTAAGAGCATCATTTGATTAGTTATGGGAAGTATAGGCCTTTGTCTTTATGGATTAAGAACTTATTAAGATGAAATGCCTCTACCCAGAAAGCATGACATAACCAAGGATGGGTTGTGACATGAATCCTAAAAGGCGACCACGACTATTTGGCCGCTTAATGGTCGCGACGTGACCAGGAGCCGGGTTGCAGTGTGTGTGGCTAGCTGACCATTGACCGTTGACCGTTTTTTACTCATTTTACTTTTGGTTAAACTTTGATGGATTTGAGTATTTGACTGAGGATTGTTCTCGGATTGGTATTAGGTGTTTGTACTAATTTTTTCGTTCATGGAAACTATTGTTAAGATTCTGCTTACTAGACTCGGGTCAGGTTTCTCACTATACTCTGTGTGACATTATGTGTCTAATGTGTTTGTAAGATGTATGTGTTCTATTAGTATACGATTATGTGATATACTATAATAGTCTTGTGTTAGGACATCTGGTTGGTTCGGTGTGATTGAGGTATATGTTAATACTGGTAGATCATTAAGTGAACGTCATAAAAGGTCGTATGTAATTAAAATCAGTTAGCCTTAGAACTCTTGCTCTAGCATTATTGTATGGTCCTTGTCTGATATATTGATTTCGGGTAAGAACAACTGTTTGAATGTCTTATCTTATTTTCGACTACATAAGACTATGCATTCATAAGGCGACCCGCCAACACTAATAGTAACTTTGGCACGGTTTGTATGATGGCAGGAAGCCTATAGTTGGTATTGTTAGAGTACAAATGTGTGACTAGACTAGTATAGTCTTTATTTGCTAATTTTTTTTGGTCGTATGATTAGTTTTTATGACTTGTATGATATGTTAATAGAACATTGTGAGGGTATGAGTCTGATAGCTTAGTGTGAGGTCTTGGGAAAAAGGCGTTGACGTAACACTGTGAAACTATGAGTCTAACGGATTGGCGTGGGATAGTTAATCTTAGGCTTTGCGGAACAGTGTGAAGACCGTGAGTTTGGTGGAACGATGTAGGGTTGTGAGCCATTAGGTGGAATGCATTGTATATGTAGTGGAATATGTGGTATACTGTGAGCTCACTTAACTTTATGTTTACTTTGTTAAGTTAAAGATTTTTCAGGTTGCTCAGATGTGAAAAGGAAGGGCACGACATGACTATACATACGCATCAGTGTTATATTACTCTTTTGAGACTTCTGATGGTTTTGGATGTTTAATCTTATTTTAAAAATGAAAATTTTATTTGAAAATTTTAGAACATTACAAAGATGAAGGAAAAGTGATATGCCGCTTCGATGAAAACGAAATTTTGCCAATCGTCAAATGAGTAGTTGTTTTTACGTTAGAGTATAGGGCAAACAAAAAAATAAGTACATGATTGCGTCATTCATCACTTCTTTGCATTAATTTGGCGGAACATAGGGCTAACATACAAACCCGTGGCCGAGGATTGACATAGTGATTTGTTTGCCCATTCAGATGAAGATTCGCATGTATATCGAGGATTCGAACGACGATTCAGAGTGATGTAGTTTTTTGATAATGTAAATTTTAATTATGTTTTCTTGTTTTTATTATGTAAATTTTATTTTTAACTAATAAAATATTTTTATTTTTATTAATTTGTGTATTAACTATTTTTTAATTAATTTTAATTATTTATTAAATTATAATTGTTTTATTTAAAAAAAATTAAAATGAAAGTGAAATGTGATCATTTTCTAGATTTCAAAAATACAGAATAATTAAAGGTAAATACAAAAAAAATATAAATGATGTATGCTGTGTACAACCTCCAAAGCATGACTTCGATCATATCGATATACATGTTTTACAATCAATATAGTCTCATATGATTAATTAGTCATAGAATTACTAAGTCTTAGCTATTGTTTTCATGTTCCCTTGGATTACGGTAGGCTATATAAAAGTCAAGACTAGCGTGGGTTACTATCGTTTTTATTATTATTTTGTTGGTGATTAACTCACAAAACTCGCAAAAGTTAAGAGAGGGGTGTCTTACGTATGTATGTATTCATGGATGTGTGTTTTTTAGGCGTTTGCTAACATACATGCATGTTTATATAACCACATTCATTGGGTTTTATTAATCAAATTATTTTCCAGCAAGTTATGGTGACAATTAGTTCCAAGAAATTAATTAAGAAGTCAGGAGGGGATAAGAATTCAGGAACACAATCTGCAAAACACCAACACCAAACAGGGCCGGAACCAATTGGTTGGCAGGGGTAGCATGTGCTACCCATAGACGGATCTACTATGTATCCCGGGGTAGCCCGGGATACCCCTCAAAAAATTTTAGTAGTGTAATTTTTTTTGGATTTTTTTTTTCTTATTGTGTATTACACGATTTTTTTTGTCGGGATACCCCTTTGCATTGATCCTGGATCCGCCACTTTGCTACCCCTCAATTTTGTCCAAGATTGAATGTACTCCGGTTGCATATCTAATTCTAATGTGCCGCAAGCAAATACTCTCGGAGAAAAGATAGATGGGTTGTGCTAATCCTTACTAAGAGATGAAGAAGAAGGTAAAGCTACTTTCTCCAATTTCACATCGTCGTAGGTAACCCAAATTTCTCCAATTTCCAATTGAAGGCAATCCTGATTTGATTCGTTAGTTCTAGGTTTTTAGATTTCTCCCTTTGACCTATACAACCTTCCATTACGCCTTATTTTTAAATTTCTCCAATTTCGAATAGAAGATAATCCGATTTCTCTAATTATGCCTTGTTTTTTTTATTTTTGATGTATCATATGTCGAAAGTGGATATGCCTTATTTATTGTGCCCCCTAGAGTTAATCACAAAAGCAATAAATTATTGTTGTTTAATTTGAGTTCCTTTTCAAGGATAATGACTTCAATTTAAAGTATTATTAATATCTTCATCTGAATGACATATTTGGCTCATTGCCCCATTTCTGGAAATTGTGAATGTAATTTTGTTACTTAATTGATTGTTAATATGTTATAGTTCCTACAAATAAAAATATTGTTTGGTGTGGGTAGGTTGGTATAGTGTTCGTAATTTAAGTACATATTACAAATCAAAAGTACTAAAACAAATTACCATGAAACTTCTGGAGAAAACACAAGATGGAGTGCACGTGAGTTGATATGAGACTTTCAAAACTGTATTAAATTAAACATTTACTTCCTTTGTTCAAATATTCCTTTTTTCAAATAGATGTCCCGTAAAAGTATTGTATTTTTACCCACAATATGTACTTAATAGCAAATATGTAACAAATATATTACATCACCCATATTGTAGTGAAATGCAAGTACTTGACTATTATGATAATTCATAAAAGATTTAAGTGCATTGTTATTATCGGTAAAAACAAATTGCATTGCTATTGTCGGTGAAGAAAAATTTATGCTACCCCTAATGAAAAGTTCTGGTTCCGCCCTGACACCAAAAAGGTACGACTCTTCGGTTGTATACGACTACAAGTATATGCGAGAATTTACATATTCGGTCCTTGTACTTTGATTATTGTTCCATAACTCACCCATTCCAAATCTCTAATATAATTCATACTTCTGAAACTTCTATTCAGCCACTGGAATTTTATAATTTCCTACTTGATCCATTTACATTATTTTTACCAAGTCGTGGTCTTCTTTAGTGATATTTAGCCCCTTGAATTTATCTAAGTGTCATATAAACCATGCACTTAATTCAAATTTCATTTTTTTTTTACCCCTTTTATTAATTTAAACCAAATGAATTAAATTCCAAATAAACCCCTTATATTATTATAATGATCATATTTAAGATTTTTTTATCATTCAAAACTAATTGATTGTAATATTGTATTACGTTTAATGCCAAAACACCTAACGTGGATTCATTTGAATTGCATACATCGAGAACATTAATAAGAATATGATCATCACCAACCTATTAGAAAATTGTTTTTATCTATGCATCACTTCATTTATGCGTCATCTATGCGTCACTTCATCTTCACTAAGGGGTGTTTGTTTTTCTTGTAAAGATCTGCGCAATCATTTTTGTTTCCGTCGCGCAGACTTATGCTCTCACAGAGTGTTTGTTTTTTGGAAGTGCGCAGATCAAAAAACATCTGCGCGAGGTCTTCCTGGCACAGACATGGACCACTGTCATCAAAGGTCTTCAGACCCCATTTTAACCTAAAAAAAACATGGGTCACCGTGTAGTTTTTTTTTTTTTTTTTTTTTTTTTTTTTTTTTTTTTTTTGCTGAAAATACATTTTTACTGTTTATGAAAAAAATCAATTTATTTCAACAGCTGCAGATGTTAAAAACAAACAGTCTTCTTATTGCAGACTGCAGACATTTGGTCCACCTCTTCTGCCGCAGAGGTTTGCAGATGTGGTCTGCAGACTGTAGACATTTTGGCTTCAAAAAAACAAACAACACTTAAATGTTCATTAACAAATCACTAACCCTTGAAAATGGTTACCACTCAATATTATTTATTTTTAAATATTTTTTTTACATTAGATTAAATAATAAAACATAATTAATAAACATAAATAAATATTTTAGGTTACTTAAAAACCCATTACACAACTTAAATTTAAAACCTAAATTACTAAAAAAACAAAAAAACATAAAAAATTAAAACATAAATTACTAAAAAAAATCATAGAAATTTAAACCTAAATTACTAAGAAAACATAGAATATAAAACATAAATACTAAAAACCTTAGAACCTACTTTTCATATTCTCCGTGGACTTGTTGAATTTTTAGAAACGTCAATAGATTTTCCTGGTTGAGATCCAGCTGAAGTTTTGTGTTTATAGTTAGAGGATCAGTAAGTGCTATTTTTTGGGGACGAGCTTCCTCTGTTGATTCATATTTTTTTCTCGAAAAAAGTAGAGTTTAGTCTATTTTCTCCACAAGCATGTCTTCGGTACTCACTTTTCCGGATGAAGACGTCACCCATTTCCATTTGTCCTTTCCCAGAGGTCAACAAAGTTGGACTTCTGGTGGATCCTCCGCCTCTGTGTCATTGTAGTCATCATTGAGGTCAAGGCCAAAACCCATGTCAGACTTGAAAGTTCTTCGTCTTTTGTTGGAGCCGGTGGTTGAGTCCGAATGCGCCGTCTTCGGATTAAGGACCCATTTTGGATCCTTACGACAAACATCCCGAGCTTTTTGATGGCTGAATGCTTTATTGCCGTTGGTAACCTTGTATTGGTAGCATGTGGTTGATAAAATATTGAAATTATTGCTACCACTTTTGTGCATATTTTTAAAACTCTCAAATATGTCATTAAATTTGGTGCAAGCTGCCCGTAGGTCATGTCATTTTCCATTGATCGAGTTGTAGGTCCGTTCCGTTTGCCTTCCTAATTGCGGGTGAAAGTAGCCCAAAACATGATTCTAAAAACTGTCTCGTTTGCGCGTTGCCGGTTTGTGCGTCTTGCGATATGAAAATCCAAGCTTTCGATAAAGCTTCCTACTCTTTCTCGCTCCAACCCGTAGCTCTTTTTTTCTTTTTCCTTTCTGATGTCTTCTTCTAGATGGTGGTTGTGTTTCTTGGACCCTTTCGTTGTCTTCATTGTTGAGGTTTGCAGGTTGTGATTGAGAAAATAGGACTTGAGATGGTTGTGGTTGAAATTCTTGAGGTTGAGAAGGTTGGGATTGAAATTGTTGAAGTTGAGAAGGTGGTTGTTGAAAAGCTTGGAATTATTGTGGTCCTTGTTCTTGGTAGTAGTTTAGGGGGTATGAAAGGTTGGTGAATAGAGGTTGTTGTTGGATTGGGGATGTTAACATTTGCATGTAACCAAGATTTTCATATGGATCAGTTAGAGTGTTCAGAGTGGGTGGGGTATTTTGACTTGGATCCATAATTTGAAGGAAATATGAGAAAATATAAAGATGTTGTGTGTTTCTTGTAGTGTGAATTGTGTATAAAATGGTTGATATTAATAAGAAAAATGTGTGGTTTAAATTTGAAAAATATTTTTTTAATAGGGAAAATGCATTTAAATTTTATACGTTTGAGGAGAAATGACTTGATTGGTCGCGACCAGCTCTACTCTGTGCCACCCCTATGCACCATGCACCCTAGGGGCGGTGTTCACGCGTGGACATTGCCTCCACGTAAGCCTTCACGTGAGGATATGTATACAATACCGGATCACCTAACCATTTATTTGTTTTACAGTAAATGAATTTTTGGTTTGGACCAATCAAATGGGGGCTTTGAGAGAATCTAGTGAAAGGATTGAAGATGGTTGTTCTTAAGACCTTGTGGGTGTTCCAAAACTTTTGGAATAATTTGATTTTTGGTTCTCATAAACCAAAAACAAATACTTTTTTGATACTACCGTGACAATCTTATTTTTGTTTGGTAAATAAAACTCTAAACTGAAAGTCATTTAATTGTTTGGTTACATTTAAAAAAATTATAACAAAGTAGTTATTGAGGGTTTACGTTTCTAGGATCATAAAAAAGCATAGTGTAGTTTCATCAAGAAATAGATTTGAATATATTGGAAGCATAATGTAGTTTCATCATAAAAAGCATAGTGTAGTTACTGAAGGTTGGAATATATTGGAAGGGCCCCTGGTTGTAAATGAAATATGTTCTTGGGCAAAAAAGAATAAAAAGAAGATCATTCTCTTCAAAGTTGATTTTGATAAAGTCTTTGATTCATTAAACTGGGATTTCCTTGATTCAAATCTAGTGAACATGGAATTCGGTAACAAAATGAGAATGTGGTTGAAAGGATGTCTTGTTTCCTCCAAGTCCTCAATACTTGTAAACGGCTGCCCAACTGAAGAAATCTCGATATCCAAAGGAGTCAAACAAGGGGATCCATTCTCACCGTTCCTGTACGTTATAGCCATGTAGGACTTAGTGTAGCGATGAAGTCGGCGTGTGAGCTAGGCATCTTTCATGGGATTAATTTTCCAAATGGGGGACCAATAATCTATCATTTGCTATACGCAGATGATGCCTTATTCTTGGGGGAGTGGTCGAAACAAAATATAAATAACATATCATGTATTTTACACTACTCTTATGTTGCATTGGGGCTTAGAGTCAACTTCAGTAAATCAAGAGTATTTGGAATCGATGTTGACATACAGGAGGTGACAAACTGGGCGAGACCTCTTGGCTGTGAACCCTCCTCCCTCCCCTTTACCTATCTCGGCGTCCCGATAGGTGCCAATATGAAGTTGGAGAAACACTGGAAACCAATCATTGACAGATTCAAAGAAAAACGTTCAAAGTGGAAATCCAAAAATCTATCCTCTAGCGACTAACTGACCGTCATCCAATCAATCTTAGGAAACCTCCCAACTTATTATTTATCTTTGTTTGTGGCTCCATAGGGCGTTATTGAGACACGCGAAAGGATGAGAAACAGATTCCTTTGGGGTGTATCAGAGGAACGGAAGGTTATTCATTGGATTCCGTGGGAGACGGTGACAACTTCTAAAGACTTGGGTGGCCTTGGTGTTGGCACAATAAAGGCTCTTAACATATCCCTCGTTATGAAGTGGTGGTGGAAGCTTAGAACTAACCCTGGACAATTATGGGTAACAGTTATCTATAGTTTGCACAACCTCCACTCCAAACCCGATGATTGTTACTCGATGAAGACTTTACTCGGGGTTTGGAACAATATCGCATGTATAAAGAATGATCTCATGAAAAAAAAAACATCCCTGCTAGTTTAGTGATCTCCAAGCAACCAGGTCCTACAAGTGAAATTTGGAAATGTGGTTTAACACCGGATGGCTCATATATAGTGTGTGCTTTGAGAAAAAAAAGGGATATAGGCCTCCTACCATCAATTCTAATTTTCATTTCTGTAAGAAATACCACTGAAAGTCTCTTGTTTCATCTGGAGGGCGTAAGCTGGCAGAATTCCAACTACAAATGAACTGTCAAAAAGAGGGGTAATCTTGGAAACAGTGACATGTTGCATGTGTGAGGAGATAGAAAAGTGTCCAGACCATACTCTTGTGGTGTGCTCTTATGCAATGATGGTCACATAGGGGATATGGAGACGGTGTAGGGTGCAAGCTGGAAGTTTTCATAAGGTGAATGACATTCTAGAGTTTGCTACCATGTGGGGGTCGTGCTAAAAAAGGAGGATTTTGATGACCATTTGTTACTGTATGTTATGGTCTATTTGGAAAGCAAGAAATGATAGAGTTTTCAAAAAAATCCGTCTAACACCTGATAAAGTCATAAATATTGTCAAATCTATGACCTTTCTTTGGGTGAAAAAAAGGGGAAAATGAAGGAGTTAGACCGGGCAAACTTGTCTCAATGCCCTTTCTTAATTTGTAATTTTAATTTCAGTTTTTTGTTGTTTTATTTTCGTTGTTGTTTGTGGTCCTATGTTTTGTCATTAATTTATGTGGCTTGTATTGTCCTTCCCTGTACTTCTCTTTTTTATATATTAATTTATTGACCGGTTCTAAAAAAAAAAAAATTAAATCACATTTCATCCCTCAAACAATCGGTCCATTTAATTTTGTTTGATTCATTAAATCATTTTTGTGTTTATATACACTCGATTCATTCGTTGACATGAATTAAAAAGCCAACTCTTAATCCATCAACGTTGGGCCTTTCAGCCCAATTTAATAAAAAATTGTTTCAAATGCGATTTGCAATCCATTTCTGATTTCTCATTGATTATAACATTTCATTTTTTAACCATTAGAACTCAAAAGACCTCTGTAATGATCATGCAATGGTAAACTTATTCTTTTACCATTAGTTTTTTAGCCCTCATTTCGATTACTGTTTTTCCATTAGACTCCCGGTTAGAGTAAATTTGTTCTAAATATATTGTTTTTTCTCCATATTAACATTAACTTTATATTTTTCAATTTTTTTCTTTCCCAAAAATACATGTCAAATATGTAGGTTTATTCTAAATAAAATAAAATAAAAAGCTGAGGGTTTATTCAAGAAAAAAAAAAGTTGGAGGTATTTTCAGAAACAAAAAACATGCAACGTCCTTTTCAAATAACAAAAGTTAAGGTTAATAATAATAAAATGTTTTATGATATTATACTTTGCAATATTTAACAATATGCATTTTTATAGTAAACTGTAATAAGTTTAGTCATGGCTATTACCCTTGGTAGGTAAGTTATTGGTTTAGAGGATGTTTGAGATTTTATTTTGATTTTTAAAAAGACTTTCAGGTAAAATGATTTAAAAAATATATTTTGATTAAATTTTGTGGTGGGAAAAAGTCAATAAATCCATAAATTGTTTTTTTTGTTTTTTTTTTAAAGTGTTTTTCTTAGCTTAAAGGTGTTTAAGGTAATATTTTTTTAGTTCTTGATAATAAATCTGCAAAATAAATAATTAATGAATTATAATGCCGATTGACTGAGGCTTGCACGGTTAATTCACATTAAAAACTATAACAAAGACTAAACTATAACAAAGACTAAAACAGTTAAGTTCTGCAAAAACGTGGTTTGCACGGGCCGGGAATTTCGAAGCTACATTTGTATCCGCAGGTCGTGCCCACACACGAGTTCATTGAATTTTGTTAACAAAATCTATGATTTGCACCCCCTGTGTGCACATAGGTGTTAGAGTAAAATTATGCATAGGAGCTTGTAAACTCATTACACATCTATGTATATAAACCCACTAAGAGTTTGTAGTTTTTTTTTTTATGTGGGATAAATTCTCACAACAACTTTATTAGCTTACTTTATTTTTCAAATACTCATCTTTGAGTATCGATATCCAATTCACACATTTTCCATTTTGGACACAACGTATAACGTTTTGCAGTTCTAACGGAGTAGAACACAACCCACTAAGGATTAATAATATATACAATATATATTCATATTTAAATGTGTCCAAAGTTCAATAAAAAATACATAATTTTTTATTAAATTTTACAACAATATTGATTTTTACAACTCAAAATTTTACAATTTCTAACTTCTTAAAATCACCTTTTTAAACGGTTAAGAAGAAGTTGTTTTAAAAGTTCTTTTCTTTTTGCCAAACATTTTTATGACTTATTGACTTTTCAAAAAACCAATAAATCAATAAGTTGTTTTGAGATAAATCCTTAGTTATTTATGGAAATACTTCATAAATCGTCCAAATATTATGATGTTGTTAATTTTCTTGAGCGATTTAATCTTTTAATATTGGTGCTTCCATTGCATTCAAGGCTATACTAATTGCATTTATTAAGACTACTCGGTGTGGGCAACGACTTTAGCCGTTTCGATGACTTGGATGGCTGACAATGGTGTCGTAACGCAGCTACACCGCCTTGGCCTAGCCGTTAAGGGGCGTTATGGGATCATCCGTTGTAACACTCATTTTTCACGTATTTTCATTTTTGGCCCAAAGTTTAAAATGTTAACATTTTAGTCATTACGTTGGGCGTAAGTTGGAATTACGCATGACATAACTCATTAAAATGGACGTGGGGACTTATAGCAGTACGTAGGGCGTATTGCTGCAATGCACAAACCTAAATTTTTAGGATTTGAGCCCTATATAAAGGACTTAACTCCTTTGAGACCTTCCTCCCATTAGCCCCACCTACATTGTTATTTGCTTATGATGATTATGATAGAATTGCATGCTAGTTGTAGGCTAGGGATCTTTAGGAACTTCATGATAGAATTGCTTGAATTGTGATGCCTAATAGCCTAGGAGGTTCTCTTGTATGGTATATAGAATTGACATCCTATAGTTGCTTAGTGTATGCACCATCTATCTATGGAATCCAACGTTTTGTATGATTAGCATGCACGAGTGACTGCAAGGTTGGTGTAAGCTCCATGAGTGAGTGCAGTTTATGGCAAGCTAGTGTGAGAAGGTTTAGCCACTATTGAGAATGTATAGGATGTATGCGTATCCTAGATGTTGGTTCTTGCGATCGGATGGTCTGTGATGAACCCCTTGATACGAATACGGGTAGGTGTGGAAGGTAGTATATGCTCATACTACTAGAAGCATAGGACCCATATGCATAGCAAGGAAGTCACGAACCTCGTGGGTCTAGTCTCTCCGTAATGATTGTAATAGTATAATTGTGGCATTTTTATGCATGTTTGGTTCATTTTCAGTATGGTGTATACGAGAGGTTCTGGATAAGGAGTTGGCGCCCTGGAGAGGCCAGGTTTGACGGATGATGACATTTGAGAGATGATCACCACCCAAGTGATTGTGGCTGTCAAAGAGGCAATCCCAGAGTTCTTTGGGTCTATCAATACCATGATGATTGATCTTTTTGACGAGTGATATGCCACATGACTAAGGTTGTTGTTGTTGTTGTAGCTACCATAATTGTTGCTGTTGCGGGGGTTTATGGGAGAGGATCAATCCAGTACCGGGACTTCAGCAATACGAAGCCCCCAGAGTTCGATGGGGTCAAGGACCCGATCATGTCCATGAGGTGGATTTCTCATGTGGAGGGTTGTTTCTTCACTTGTTCTTGTCCGGAGGGCTCGAATGTCAGTTGTGCCCTGAACCTTCTTCGTCTGGGCGTGAAGGACTAGTGAAACCTGGTGAGTGGTTCTTATACTCCTGAGCAGAGGGTTGTTGTTACTTAGGGGTAGTTTTTAGAGATGTTTCGCATGTAGTATGTCCCCCTGATGGAGAGATTGTAAGTCCCCAAAGGGGCAGGAAGAAACAACTTCATAGTGAAGAAAAAGACATGTTTTCACTGTGGAACACCTGGACACATTGCTAGAAATTGTCCTAATCGCGCATACGATCCCTACTATGCACAAGGCTGGCAGAACACGCAAAGTGTGAGATACTTCAAAAGAAACCCTTCCAGGTCACAATCGCGCAATGGTGACTGGAACGCACATAAGGCCAAGAATCAAACTTCCAAGGCCAAGAATCTGAATCCCAAGGGCAAGAAGGGAAAGTCGGCCAAGAAGAAAAATCCAAGAGATGCTCCCGTGAATCCAAAATCAAAGTCATCTCAACGGCCAGCTTCAAATTCAAAATCAAGTGCCGAGGCACCCATCCGCTCGAAAAAGAAATGGGTTAAACCCAACTACCGATCGGTACCGAAGGTTCAAACTCCCAAATCTTCTAATGATTCTAATATTTGTACATCTTCTGTTTGTGATAAACAGGACATGTCGTGGGAGAATGTTCCTTGCAATGATGACAAAGGTCGACCCAGTTTCAAAATGGACTGGGTTCCCAAGACCAACTGATCCCCTTCTGTGTTGGAGCAGGTATGGAGGCATATCATCAGACTTTGGTTTGTTGATAGTGGCTGTTCCAGGCACATGATAGGATGCATCTCTCAACTGTATAACACTCAGAACTTTGTTTGAGAGTATGTGTCCTTTGCGAGAAAGAAAGAAAGGAAGTGTTCACTCATGGGGATTGTGCTTAACGACATGAAGAATTTTCGGATCTATTCTGAGATTAAGCGTTCTGTTCTCAGACCTTCTAGATGAAAATTCAATCGGTTAATTACGGTTTGCATTTTGCTCTCTATACTCCTGGTTTTATCTTAAACTGATTCTTTTTAAAGACAAATTTTCATTTTCTTAATAGTTTTTCGTTAGTAGTTATTATTGGGAAGTGATATCAAGAAAGTGATAACAGACAGTCTAAAACACGTGTAAAGGACTAAATCTGAATTGTATAGACTCTGTGTTCAATGTGCTGGTAGGCACGAAGGATTTGACAGTGTGGATTTAGTTAAGATTGTTTGGACGACTATATGACGCTCGGGTAGATTGAGCAGTGAGATAAACACGGGAACCCACGGAATAAACTAAATTAATACGCATCTAGAACTGTGGCTTAACTTTTCCGTGATGTACGGACTTATGTCCTTATTTCTAGTTTTGATAGAGCGACTGGGGTTCTGATAAAGTAGGTCTGTAGGAAATTATTTTCTTGCTTTCTATCTGTCATTCATATGTTGCTTCCTCTGTGTGATTGGAAGAGATCCGACCTGGAATGCAGCATATGCAACTCTATTTCTACGCACCTCCTTATCTATGAAACTTTCTCTATCTGTTAGCCATATGTTGTCTCGTCTGCGTGATTGAAATGATCCGACCTGGAACACCGCATATGCAATATTCTACCTCTCAATCCCTCTATCCTAATTAGCCATATGTGTTGTCCCCTTTGCATGATTAAAAGAGATCTGACCTGGGACACAACATATGCACCTATTTCTAAATCTGACTTCCTCCTTAATAATTTCTTACTCACCTAAAGTAAAGAGTTCTTTGGAAGTTCTTGATAACCAGGGTATATCGGGAAGTGGGGAACACGTTCTAGTGCAACTAAAATTGAACCATTTAGAGGTTGTCTGTAGATCTCGCTGCTTAATTAAGTGGACAACAATAACCATGGTCGTCATCAGCTAAATGGTTTATTTAGAAAAGTTTGTCAACATCTTTTGTGTTTAAGTGGACCACAATACCGACAATTGACCAGACCTATTCATGAAGGTGAAGGTACTGATAAACGAGTTCAGGCTGTCTCACAACTTTGATCCCAAATATTTTTGTTTCTGTTAAATTTGTTCATAGTTTTTCTCTATGCACAAATTTAGGGGGAGAAAAAAAATCAAAAATCAAACAAAAATCAGAAAATTAAAAATCCAAAAATAGTGTTATTTCTATTTTAAGTTTACTTTTAGTTTTGTTTTGTCTTGAAAAGTGAATTCATGTGTAGATGAGACTCATGGAGACCGTATCAAGATTTCTGAGCTAAGGCTTCATCCGTGATCATCGAGGAATTTTCATTCGAAGGAGCAAGAAATGAAGATTATTCTTCCAACATTCAATTTGTCAACCCCAGAAGCAAGGTGAAGCTGTAATTGAAGATTATGTGAAGGATTGCATTGAAGCCTCCTCAATCAATCTGCTGCTATCTATAAACCTGATGAAGTGATCCAGAAGATTTGTTCTCTCTGTTCTCTCTGAAGATTCTCAAGCTGAAAGCGCAATATTTGATGAATCTCTACAAGAAGCCTCCTCACCCAATGTGCGTTCAATGTCAAATTCTGCAGAAATCCCAACTGCTCAAGATGAAGTCATTTATTGAAGATTCATATGTTCATCTTGATGCTGTGAAGAAATTTGAAGATTAATGCTGAAGCCAAGCTCCCAATGAAGATTAACAAGAAAAGCCAGCTACTTTTTAAGGGGAATTTGTTGGGACAATTAGAAAAGAAAGCTATAAACCAAGGGGGAGATTGTTGGGTCAAAAATATGGTTTATACTTTGCTTTTATAGGAAAATATATTTTTCTATAATGTAATATGTAATTTTGTGGCGGTGTGCGGCTGTACATACGTGTACGGATGGTGTCTCATATATATAGGGTGAGGAGTCATGTGAGTGTACGGCCAGAAGAGAGAGAAAGGAGAGCATATTGAAGAGAGAGAAAGTTAGAGATAAGAAGTGAGTGTGTTAGTGTGTGTGAATCTTGTATTTGGATCTACATTCTGATCATCAAATAATACAAGATTCATCATATTCGTCTTCTCATTCTCTTCTATTTTGATCTGACATCATCCAATTGATTGGGATTCCGCACCATCAATTGGATCTGATTGATACACAAGCATATTTGGGGACTTACAAGGTTTTTTTTTGAGAAGAAGAAGATGATGAATCTTGTATTATTTGATGATTAGAATGTAGATCCAAATACAAGATTCACACACACTAACATATACTCACTTCTTCTCTCTAACTTTCTCTCTCTAGAACATGCTCCTCCTTTCTCTCTCTTCTCTTCTAGCCGTACACTTGCATGCACTCCTCACCCTATATATATATATATATATATATATATATATATATATATATATATATATATATATGAGACACCAATCGTACACCTGTGTACGGCCGTACACAGGTGTGCAGCCGTACATAACCACAAAATTACATATTACATTATAGAAAAATATATTTTTCTAGAAAAGCAAAGTATAAACCATATTGTTGACCCAACAGAGATAAAGGTTGGCTCAGGAGTATCTGGCATCGAGGCAGACGATAGAGTCGGTGACAAAGATCACCAAGATGTTTTGAAGCTAGTTTGGTGTTTTGAAGCTAAAGAAGGAAGAAGGTGGAAGAAGGAAGCAAAGATCCAACAAACAAGCCCCATTCTTCAGTTTGGCACTCTTTTGGACCCTTGTAAGTGTCCAAGACCTAATTTTTATCATTCAAAGTTGTTGGATATTGTGTATTTTTCCCTTTTGCTCCTTGTTCTTGAATGTTGCAATGGTTAGATCTCATAAAGTTTGCAACTTTATGAATCTCCAGGTCAAGGTGACCTAGTAGTGTCATGGATTTGCTCTATAATCAAGTTTTGATGCCATGCATAGAGATTAGGTCATAAATCCTCATTTTGACCTAATATGTGTTCAAGACATGCATTGGACATGTATGTCTAAAAAACACCAATCTTGGCATGGTTTAGGTGTTGGAATCACTTCTGGAAAGGATGGACTTTAGACTTTATGGATTAAGTGTGTATTTTTTAAGCCCTTGCATTACCAAAGCTTTATGGTTTGGGTTTGGACCTTTTTGGTAGTCCTAATGGATAAAGTTGGAAACTTTATCCTTCTTAAACACATTATGGTCTAGATCAGAGTTGTGGAACTCTTGGAGTTGAAGAGACAACCGAATATATTAAGCTGTTGGAACTCAGGCGAACACGGTGTGTTTGTAAGTTAAAACGATGTGTTGGCTAAGGTTTTCCCGATTATCTGAATGTTGGCGAAACACGGCGTGCACCAAGAGAACTCGACGTGTTTGGTCAACATGGACTATTGACCTTGATCTTTGACTTTGACCAAGTTGGACTTTGGGGGAATTTTGGGATTTTGATGGAATTGGTCACTTGGTGGAAATAGGTATCGGTTAAAGAGCTGAGATTTGGAGTCGGACCTCATCAGTTCTGTTCAGTCTGCGAGGTGAGTTTTTCTCATTATGCTTGTGGGTCGAAGGCACCAAGGCCAACCCTTTGGATTATTGTTCTGGTTTATTGTATAATTGTATAATGTAGTGATCTATTAGATCTGTATCCTGGTAGATAGGATGATGCTATGCTTATTGATCTGTAAGATCTGTGTGTTGTTTGCTTGCTGGTTATTTGTATGCTTTTCTGTTATATATGTATGTGTTCACACGGTGTATATGTGGTTGGGTTGAGGCGGTCTTGCTTTGTGTTGAAGGCCAAAAGACCTAGGGCGTCCTGGATAGACTGAAGGCCAGTGGGGCACACCAGTCAGGCCGAAGGCCCAGAGAACGGTCCATATAGGCTGTAGGCCCGATGTGGAGTACTAGTCATGCTGAAGGTTCTGTGAGCGTACCAGATAGACTGTAGGCCGGTGGGGTGTTCCATTCAAACTGAAGGTTTTGTATGCATGTTGTTTACTGTTATTATTATGATTATGTGATGTGTTGGTATTTTGTGGGAAACTCACTAAGCTTTGGGCTTACAGTTTTGGGTTATGTTTCAGGTACCTCAGATGATCGCATGAAGGCAAAGGCGTGATAGTGCACCTCCTCACGTTTTGTTTATGATTTTGGGAAAACTCTGATACTACACATGTTTTGAAAACTATTTTATAAACAATGATGATTTGTGGAATGGTTGTAAAAGTTTAAATTTTTCATGAATGTTATAGATGTTACAAGTTGGTATCAGAGCCTTGGTTTGAGTGAATTGGAGGAACACTCGTGTGAATCCAGTCTCAAACTAAGGAAAATTATTTTTCAAACAATTTTCAAATATTTTTCAAAATAACCAAGGAGGATGCAATGTGTATGATCAACCAGAGCCAGTAAGTAGACCCCAAATTACCATACAGTTGTTGAGATTATGTTTTGATATGTTAGAAAAACATGCTAGTATTAGGATAGGGATCTTCAAGAATTGTATGATAGAATCCGCCTGATATATGATGCTGATATGCATATCTATACATATAATTGTACATCATATCTTAATATTTTTAATTACTTTTATGCCCTTTATAGAACAAAATGTATTTAATTTGTTATGTATTGTGTTGTAGGGATAAAAGATATGCTTGGAGCAGAAAAGAAGTTGGAAGCTAGGAATTTGAATGAAGACTACTAGATGAAGAAAAATACACTTACCACGTCGTGGTGACTATTTTTCATGAATCTATAAATACCTACCATTATTCTCCGAATTGGGAACTTTTGCTGGAAGCTATTGATGATTTTTGAAGGCCAAGGATCTGGATTGAAGCTTGGAAGTGAAGAAATCGATTATTGCTTGGGAGTTGAGAGCGTTAAGGCAATAAAACTCTTAATTACGACTTTCTATTATAGTTTAATCATGTCTATGCATATGAAATTCGTTTTTCTGACTTTAGTTGCTGAAATCATGGGCTAAAACCCTATGAATTTCGTTTGGTGTAGATTTGCTTGATTATCTTTGGTTTGATTTATGATAGGATAAAGTTTTATTGGTTATTTGGTAATTTAGCTTATTAAAGAACCTTCTATGCTTATGATCATGGTTGTCAAAATCGCGATCTTGATTGTAGAATCGTACGATCCTACGATCCTAGGTATGAAAAACGATTCAGATCGTATTTAGGGTAGGATCGCAGGTGGGA
Organism: Lactuca sativa; assembly: GCF_002870075.4. Taxonomy (NCBI): domain Eukaryota; kingdom Viridiplantae; phylum Streptophyta; class Magnoliopsida; order Asterales; family Asteraceae; genus Lactuca; species Lactuca sativa. The sequence continues at coordinate 119,658,644 of NC_056625.2, read as the reverse complement.
CCGTAGGATCGAGATCCGATCCGATCCTACTTTCCTTTGATTGATTTTTTTTGCAAATGAATTTTTTTACCACTTTATGTCTTTTACTCTTTACCAATCTACCATTTATCATTTTGTGTTGTGACTTATGACTAATATTTTGAAGTTTTTATAACTTTTGAACGAAAAATTGAATGTTTGATATATTTTTCATGATTAATAATTATAAATTAAAATTATATTTTATTTTGTGGGATCTTAGGATCCCGATCCCGATCTTGCAAACCCAAAAATGATCCTACATAGGATCTCGATCTTAACAGACTTGCTTATGATAACTGCTTTATCTATTTATTGTTGAGTTTAATTAAGTTTGCATGACTATCTTTCTTAATTGAACTTGAATCTTATGATCTTTGTGGATTGAAAAAATTGTAGGACTAGAGTTTTAACTAAAACCTAAGGTTATATAAAAAAGTGGGTAAGTAATTGTAGGAGCTAATATATGATGACCAATCATATATTGAACTAAATCAATTAACCAATTTGATCAATCTATTATAAGTCTAATTTAACTCAAACCGAACACTAGTAAGTTTGTTAGTTTATCCGTCTGATCACCGTATGAATGAACTTGTTTGCTAAAGGATTAAGTTAGTGAACATTAACTTGGGCATCTTCGGAATCGGTAACCAATTGAACATTAATCCATTGCACTTCCATAAATCAACCATAATAGCAAGTAAATTGAAGCTAAACGAAAGTCTCTAAAATACCCTGGTTTAAATTGTTTCTTTTTGTTTCTTGCTTTAGTTTGATATTTGCTTTAGTTAATTGTTAGTTTAACTTAGTTAATTAAGTTTCTAATCTTGCAAAACTAAAGAAACCCTTTTTTTCTAAATCTAGTAGTAATTTAGTTAGATTGTACATAAGAATTAGCTGAATATCTCGTTCCCTGTCTTCGATACCTGTCCATTGTGCTATATTATTTACACCAAGGTACACTGGCTTAAGAAGAAATTAGTTACATTAGTAGGATAAAACTAGTGCATAATTATTTTTCACATCAAGTTTGGCGATGTAACAGTTAATTTTTAGTTTTTGCTTTTGTGCTTTTTACGTGTTTGATTTGTTTTTATTGCATAGTTTATGACCAGTGGATCAAATACACCTTTGATTCCACCACTTGAAGACCCGGAGTCAGCTTTTTGTAAAAACACAGATAAAATCATAGGAGAATCCGCAACACCAAAAAAATCACCTTTCAAGAATCTCAAATCGGTTTTTAGCAAGAAGAAGGGAAAGCAGGTAGGAGAATCAAACAAAACCCCGAAGGACGAAAGCATTGAGAACAATCCAACAAAAGAGGACACCCATTATGAAACAGACGAGGAAGGAAGCGAAACCGACACAAAAAAAGAAAGTGAACCCGAAAACATCATGGCGGACATTGCCGACATTTACATGGAGGCATACAAGAAAATATTTTGTGATGACACTAGACCGGGTCTTGTGCAACCCGCCATTCCAGCCACTGCCACATTTGAACTCAAGGGGCACATCCTTGTTGCGCTAAAAGAGATTCCATTCACCGGAAAAGATCAAGAAGATGCCTACAAACATCTTGATGAAGTCAGTGACATCACCGATTACTTCAACATCCCAAATGCTCCATGCAAACAGTGTTATTGAGAATGCTTCCGGTCACTTTCAAGGGAGTTGACAAGGATTGATTGAAGGCACTTCCACTGGGTGCAATCATTACATGGGCAAATTTGAGTGAGGAATTCTTGGATCAATTTTACCCACCTGCAATGGTGGCTAAACTAAAGAAGGCCATATCTAACTTTAAACAACAAATGGATGAGTCGCTATTTGAAGCATGGGAGCGCTACAAGGGATTACTTCAAAATTTTCCCCAAAATGATCTTAATGTGCAACAAGAATTTTCCATATTTTATGATGGGGGTAAATGTGATGACAAGGCAACTCCTTGACTCTCAAGGACCATTAACCAAGAAGAATCCTGCTGAAATTAAGGAGCGTATTGAAGATTTTCTAAACATTCAAGAGAGTACCATAACCCGAGAAATGATGTAGCAAGGGGATCGGCAAATTCTCCTTCGGAGTACACGTCAGCGGTCTTAGCAATGTTGCATAACATGGATAGGAAGATGACTAAGATGGATAAAACAATCAATGCTATACGAGTGGGGTGTGAAATTTGTAAAGGGACACATCTAACCAAAGACTGTGATCTTGATGGAAATGGAAACCGAAAGGCTTAAGCTTTCTACTCGAGCGGTGATCGATATGATGAAGATTGGAGAAAACCCAAGAAGAAGTGGTTACCTTATGAAGAGTACAAGAAAGCCAAGGAAGAAATGTATGAACCAAAAGGAAGAGGATTTTACCAAAAAGTGGAACCACATCCTGAAAACGAATCCGATTTTGAGTCAATGCTTACCCATTTTGCAACCGCATCTAAAAAAAGGCACCAGGAAACCGAAGCAGGAATTAGAGAACAACAAGTTTTACTAAGAAATCAGTAAGCTTCAATCCTCAACATTGAAAAACAACTCGGGCAACTAGATAAGCAATTTAATGAACGAATACCAGGCGGACTTCCAGGAAATACTGAACAAACCCGAAGGGAGCTCACATCCAAGTTATAACGATTAGAAGTGGGAAAATTGTTACCCATCTGACTCCCTTTAACAAAAACAACCCGAATGTTGAGCAGGATAATCGAGAGGAAAGTAAAAGAAAAGAGCATGAACAGTTGCTATGACGTGGCATGAACCTGAAAAGAAGAATGTTGAACATCTTAAGCCATACCGTCCACCACTGCCCTTTCTAAGTAGAGCAATACAAGAAAAGAATGATGAAGACTACCTTAAGTTCTTAGATCATATCAAGTCCGTTGAAATCAACATTCTCTTCCTTAAAGCCTTGGCTCAAATGCCAAAATATGCTAAGTTTCTCAAAGACCTACTAACTAACCGAAAGAAGATGGAGGGATTATCTAAGGTGGTACTCAATGAAACTTGCTCAGCTGCAATGCTAAATATGCTACCGAATAAGATGGGTGATCTAGGAAGCTTAAATCTACCATGCCAATTCGGAAATCTAGCCACTAACCATGCTCTAGCTGACTCCCGAGCAAGTTTTAATTTTATGCCTTACTCATTCTTCAAGAAGCTTGATCTTCCTGAACCAAGAACGGTCTGCATGGTCATTCATTTAGGAATTAAGACAATGACCTTTCCAAGAGTAATATATAAATATTTATTAGTAAAAGTGGACAACTTTGTTTTTCCCGAAGATTTTATTGTCTTAGATATGGAGTAAGACAAACAAGTCCCAATCATTCTTGGAAGGCCCTTCTTGAGCACCGCCTGAGCCTTAGTTGATATTTGAGAGTCCAAACCCACTCTCCGAGTTGGAGAAGAAGCATTCAATTTTGGAGTTAATCGAGGAATCCAACACTCAAGGATAAGTGATGATATGGCTTTTTCAGTTGATGTATTTGATGAAATTCTAGAAAAAGAGCTAGTAGGATGGAATTGAAGGAAACTGAAGGATATATGGTGCTAGAAGAAGGAGATTTTGATACTGAATTTGACATACAAGAACTAGAGAAATTGTTGGAGGAAAGCGAATACAATAAAGTGATAAAAGGAGTTGAAGAAATACCACAACGTGGTTGTCCAATTTCATGATCAAACAAAAAAAATCTGCGACACCATGACATGGCAGGATACCCACGTCGTGATCCAAGCTCAAAGGTTTTCCCGAACATCTGGATTATGCATTTTTGGAAGAATGACAACAAAAATCAGTAATCATAGCATCTGATCTCGAAAAACATGAAAAATAAAGCCTAGTGGAAGAACTCAAGAAACGACTAAGTGCATAGGATGGAAGATTACCGACATCGAAGGAATTAGTCTTGCCTATTGTTCGCATAAAATCAATCTTAAAGAAGGGGCTAAGCCAGTGGTGCAATGTTAAAGAAGACTAAACCCGAATATGCAAGAAGTAGTGAAGAAAGAGGTACTAAAACGTTTTGATGTCGGTATTGTTTATTTGATATCTGATAGCCAATGGGTGAGTCCGGTGCACATGGTACCTAATAAAGGAGGAATGACGATAGTCACCAACGAAGAGAACGAGCTCTTCCTACAAGAATGATAACCGGTTGACGTGTGTGCATCGATTATCGTGAGCTAAACGATGCTACATGCAAAGACCATTTTCACTTACATTTTATTGATCAAATGCATGAAAGATAATCCGTTCATCTCTACTATTGTTTTTTAGATGGTTTTTCTACTTTCAAATTCTTATCGATCCTCAAGACCAAGAAAAAACCATGTTCACTTGCCCAAAGTGGAACGTTTGCATATAGAAGAATGCCATTTGGATTGTGCAACGCACCAACCACATTCCAAACGTGCATTATGGCTATCTTCCACGACATGATTGAAAATTTTATGGAGGTTTTCATGGATGATTTCTCGTTTTTTGGGTCCTCTTTTGAAGATTGCTTGTCCAACCTTGATCTAATGCTTGCATGATGTGAAAAGACCAACTTAGTCTTGAATTAGGAGAAATGCCACTTTACGGTCAAAGAAGGGATTGTATTGGGACACAAAGTCTCAAAATTGGGGATAGAGGTGGACTGCGCAAAGCTAGACACTATAGCAAAATTGCCACCTCCTACAAATGTAAAAGGGGTGAGAAGTTTTCTAGGCCATGCAGGATTTTACCGCCGATTCATCAAGGACTTCTTAAAAATCACAAGGCCATTGACCCAACTTCTCTTGAAGGATGCTAAATTTGACTTTTCTAAAGAATGATTTGAAGCCTTTCAATTATTAAAAGAGAAATTGACTAATACCCCTATCATGATCGCCCCAAATTGGAGTCTTCCTTTTGAGCTAATGTGTGATGCTAGTGACTATGCACTTGGAGCCGTTGCCATTGACCCAACTTCTCTTGAAGGATTCTAAATTTGACTTTTTTTTATAGAATGCCTTGAAGCCTTTCAATTATTAAATGAGAAATTGACTAATACCCCTATCATGATCGCCCCAAATTGGAGTCTTCCTTTTGAGCTAATGTGTGATGCTAGTGACTATGCACTTGGAGCCGTTTTGGGACAAAGGGTTGATAAGCCTTTTCAACCCATCTACTATGCAAGCAAGACTCTTAAACCGGCCCAAGAGAATTATACTACTACCAAAAAGGAGCTTCTTGTTGTGGTTTATGTTTTTGATAAACTTTTCCCATACTTAGTTTTATCTAAAACAATTATGTTTACTGACCATTCTGCCCTTAAGAATCTTTTTGCTAACCAGGATGCCAAACCAAGATTGATACGATGGGTATTGCTTTTACAAGAATTTAACATTGAAATAAGAGATAAAAAGGGAATGGAGAACGTAGTGGCCGATCACTTTTCAAGATTAAAAAACCCAAACTTGGAAGAGTGGGAAGACAACAATATTGGAGACGACTTTCCCGAAGAATATTTGATGGTGATCACGGGAGAGGTAACTTGGTATGTGGATATAGCCAACTTCTTGCCTAGTGATTACCTTCCCAAAGAATTGACTCAACAACAAAAGAAGAATCTACTTTCAGAAGTCAAGTACTGCTTTTGGGATGAACCATATCTCTTCAGAAGTTGTGCAGACGGGATGATAAGGAGATGTGTGTTCGGGAAAGAAAGTCTAGAGATCTTGAAACATTGCCATAACGGGCCCACCGGAGGACATCACGGAGCACAATATATGACAAAGAAGGTCTTTGATACCGGGTTTTATTGGCCTACAATTTTTAAAGATGCTACTCAATTTGTTAAAGAGTGCGATTCGTGCCAAAGGTTGAGAAACATTTCCTCTCGAAATGAGATGCCCCAAAATAGCGTGCAAGCTTGTGAAATATTTGATATTAGGGGGATTGAATTCATGGGACCTTTTCCAATGTCAAGAGGAAATAAATATACATTGGTGGCGGTCGACTATTTATCAAAATGGGCGGAAGCACAAGCATTACCCACTAATTATACTCGAGTAGTGGTTTGTTTTCTTAAAAGACTATTTTCACGATTTGGTGCCCCTAAATCCCTTATTAGTGATCGGGGTACTCACTTTGCAAACGATCAATTGGCCAAGGTGTTACAAAAATATGGTGTACACCATAGATTTGCAACACCATAGATTTGCAACACCATATCATCCTCAAACGAGTGGACAAACTGAAGTCACCAACTGGACATTAAAAAGCATATTGGAAAGATCGGTTGGAGGAAATAAAAGAGTAATCGGAAAAGCTTGACGATGCACTATGGGCATTTTGCACGGCTTTTAAAACACCAATTGGTACTACACCATATAGGTCTGTATATGGAAAAAAATTGCCACCTGTCGGTTGAAATCGAACATAAGGCATTTTGGGCTTTAAAGATTTGTAATTTTGAATTGGATGAACTTCATACCAACCGTTTGATGCAAATGAATACCCTTGAAGAATTAAGAAATGAAGAATACACTAGCTCGTTAATTTACAAAGATAAAATGAAGAAATGGCATGACGCAAGGCTAAGAGGACATAAGGACTTTCATGAAGGGCAAAAGGTTCTACTTTTTAATTCAAGGTTAAAACTTTTTCCCGGGAAATTACAAACTCGTTGGGATGGACCCTTTATTGTAAAACAAGTTTTCCCTCATGGAGCCATTGAGTTAATATCAAGATATGGAACTCCCTTCAAGGTTAAAGGACATACGGTAAAGCATTAAGAAGAAGGCATACCAAATGAAGAAAAAGAGGGGGAAGTTGTGAAATTCGCCAGAGTCGAATCGACGTGAAGCGGGAAGGAGTCCGACTTATGACTCCCCAAAAAAAAAAGCGCTTGCAGGAGGCAACCTGTGGTTTAGTGTTTGCATTTTCTTTCCTTTTCTTTTATTTTTCTTTATTTTTTCTATATTTTTGATTTATTTTTGTTCTTTGACTCCTTTGAGTTTTTATTTGGATTTCGATGTGAGGAATAGCATGAAATGAGTGTGGGGTGGACATTTTTACAAAAATTTGACCAAAATGAAATTATTTTTCACACCATGACGTGGTGACTTTATAGAATACCAATTCACGATTTTCGATAAAACAATACCACGTGGTCCATACAACAAGACATGTTGTCGGTTTAACTTCAGTAAAAAAATAGGTTTTTTATTGTCACAGTCAAAAAATTTCTTACTTTTTCACTACACACTCCAATTCTCTCCTTGTTATTCTCTCCACGAAGAACCCTTCACCGTTTTCTTCAATTTTTCTATTTCTTCTACCAACAAGGTAACGTTTTAAAGCTATTTTCTTAGTAATAATCAAGTATTTTTGTCACACCCCACTAAAGCGGAAACATGGGGCGTGCAAGTAAAAAGGGTCTCATAGCAAAAGTTAAAAACAACACCAACCATAGTATTAAAAACTTTACAAAATACAATAAGTTTGAACAATTTTTAAAAGTAATTACAACGTATTAAAATAGAACAACACAAGCAAATGCTTCTACAACTGTTGTGTCTCTACATGCCCAATAATAGGTGATTCCTAAAAAAACATGTAAAACGAGCGTCAACTATAAAAATAGTTGGTGAGTTAATTAAAAATAATATTGGTTTCATAAATCGAAATCAAAGTTTTGATAAAAGTTTCCATGAATAAAAATATGTTGCTAAAATAAGTAAATAAGTTTGCATAAACAAAGTTCGCTGTCATCATGAGAAATAAAGTATGTTGTCCAAATGAGATACAACGTTCATATCTTCATGGGAAATAAAGTTCGTTGCTAAAACGAGTAAACAAGTTTCATTGCTATAATGAGCAAACAAGTTCGTTGCTACAAGGAGCAAACAAGTTCATTGTTAAGACAAGTAAATAAGTTTCCAATAATAAAAGTTCGTTGCTATAATGTGAAACAAAGTTTATTGCTATAATAAGTAAACAAGTTTGTAGGCATATGAGCAAAACAATGAGTTCACAACCAAGCCTATGATTGACACCCTATCAAGATCTATGCTTATCGTTCCATAGATTAATATGGTATCATGCACTCAAGCAATTGGGCAAGTGAGGAGTTGTTAATTCTTAATAGCACTATCCATAATGACCATTGGCTCAAAGAGTTAATGGTTGGAGTAAAGTGGAAGGGACTTAAGACGATAAGGCCTCATGTTTCAAGTTGCATAAACATACATAGCAAAATATAGCAATCAAGTTTGATACAAAGCAATTTAAATACAATGAACAATAAATAGTTTTTCGGACATGCTTTTCCACCCCAAAAAATATAAACCGAAAATAGGGGGATGCGTGAATACTCACAATGCTTTGAGATGATGCAAATGATGCCTTGAATTAAGATCCACTTGTACCACTATCGATTCCTACATGATGTTATACACTAATAAGTATGTAATCGAAATCTAATACTAGTATACTTACTACTACAATAGAATTATGCCAATATTATGTCAAAGTTAGGTTTTGTATAAGTTGAAAATACTTTTTTGAAAATTCAAATTTCCGTATACCAATTGACTTATTTTGCAAGTGACAATCCCATTTTGTGTTATTGTTTGTAATTCATTATCATTCTTGGAAGGGATTAAGCTAAAAATCCAAACTAAATCATATAAGTTCTAAAATTTCCAAATTTTGCATTTCAGTTCTAACTATAATTTAGAACCCTCTTGTAATTTTTCATGATATTTAAATATGTTCAACTATTTTTCCACCATTTAATTCCTTGAAAACATCATAAAATCGTGAAAAATAATAAAAAGTTAATAAAAATTTCCAATCTTTTTTTTAAAACTGTTATACAATGTATATAAACTGAAAAAAATACTCAAATTGATTTTCAAACTGTTTAACTCGATTTTATGATTTTTGTGTGTTTATTCTGACAAAAATAGAGATAATTAGAAAAAAGTTTCTAAAATTTCCCAAAATTTTTTGCTAGTGTTATTAGACATATAAGAGCTGGGGAAAATATAAAAGTTAGGTTCCAAATAGTGTAGATTTTTTTTGTTCATTTAAATAAAAATTAATTCATGAATAATTATTAAAAAGTAAACTAAAATTACCAAACTTTTTGTAAAATTCATATATAGTCTACATAAGTTGGGAAAATTACCAAAACTGGTTTTAGTATAATGGAGACCGAGTTTTGGATTTATGCGTAATTAATGTAAGAAATATAGCAAAAACAGCAAAAAGTTTTGAAAATTCTTCAACAGTTTTGTAAAATTATTATTTGATGTATAAAAATTGTGAAAAATATCAAAACAGGTTTTTGAACAACTTAACATGTAACGCCCCGGGTTTTCTCGGTACATTTGGTTATTTTAATTTAATTATCCTTGTAACCTTGGGTTAATTTATTTAACCAATTTCTGATTTCTTATGTTATTGGACTCTTTTGATCATCTTGTAAACTCCTTTTATTGAAGTCCATGGGCTATGGGCCTATTTGCAAAGTCCATCTAGTTACTAGTACTTAATGTGTAAATTGAATCATTTGGAACACACACAAGGAAAACACTCTAAACCCTCCCTCTCTCTCAAAAATCGTCCCTCTCTCTCTCTTTGGGATCAAGAGCAGCCAAGGGGCTGTTTGGAGCTTAATTCTTGTTCATTTCCAGCCTTGATTCGTATTGGTATGAACCTCCTTATCCTTTCTTACGACTTGATTCATAACCTTGTTCTAGTTTTATGATTTCATCTTCACCTCTTGTCCTTCTTATTTTATTGTAATTGTATGTTATACATCATCTCAAGATCCTATCTTCACCCCATATATGGTGGATGATGGATCTAGGGGATTACATGTGGCAAAAGATCATGGAAACCCTAAAAGGGAGAATGATGATTTTATGTGCTTATGTTTATTTTCATGTTGATTATTATTACATCCTTGTGGATAAATGAAATCCTAATGATCCCTAACCCTTTTTAGTACCACCATTATCATGGGGACTGAATTGGGATGATGAACACATCTTAAAATGTGTTTCAAAAGGAGAAGGATGGATAAGCCAAAAAGGAATCACGGGTGGCTACGATTCTGTTTTCCATCAGATCTGTAGTCATTTTGTAAAAATCATATCTGGAGCTCTACAACTCAAACGGACCCCAAACCAGTTCCAAAAGTTCACAAATTGAGTTGGCTAACTTTATTAAGAAGGCCAACCTCACTGATAAGGGCTTTATCTATGTGAAAGAATGGCATCTTTGCTGTTAGGTCTGATCCGGGTCTGTTCTGATATGTCATTTTGTTTTCATCATTTCTAAGGCTTGGAAAAGGATCCAGAGTGATTCCAAGTTTCTATATGTTCCTTATATTATGAATTTAAGATCTGGAGAATATGGGGTGTTATTTCCAATTATAAATTGGGTATAATGGATCCACACTCCAGGTCAGTGGGCAGTCACCAGCTTTTGCTAGTGCTGTGATTGTCCACAATGTGAATTTTATATATGGAGTTTGAGAGATGCTTTTCATTCAATTCCAACTCTGAGACTTTCACTTGTATGTCCTTTACTTCTCTTAATTTTCTTTTGGACTAATTCTACTCACAAGTTGGGTAGAATTGGCCAACATCACTTGACTGTATTGTTGGAGACAGAAGTGATACACCATTTTGTAAAATTCATATTTAATTCATCTTTTGGAGTTAGAATGAGTTCTTTATAGTTGTGGAATCCAGAGAAATCATAGTTTCCTATAAAATTTAGTTAAAGCTATGTTTCTGTTTTAGATTTTGGAGTAAATCCATTTTGAACAGCAGGTCTGTTTTAGAGACCTTGCTGTGATTACTCTTTTCTCAACTCATAGCTTCGTTACTTCTCCTTTCTAACCTTTAGTCCTTCTTAGGTGAGGTTTTGAAGTTTGCTCAAGCTTGGTAGCATTATTTGATTGTTATCCATCCTTAATACTCACTCAAGGTGAGTTCTCTCACACCGTTGTATTGATGATTGTGTTTGCTAGTTAGCTCGTGTGTGATTATTTGAATTTATTATAAAAGCATGCTATATAAGTATTGTTTTAATTCGTACATGTGCACTGTATGTAACTAACTACGGATATGGGGACACCACCAAAGGATACGGATTTACCGGTGCGGTGGGTAGGTAAGATCACCAACGTAATACTCTTCGTGAGGTGCGGTGATTAGGGCCAAATGATACGGGATCTTCCCGGTGCGGTTCAAACCTACAAGTCCTTCTTGTAATATAGACATTGATTCGTTCTTTGCCTTTATCATTATAATTGGAAAATGGATTAGGGCTAGTAAATATGAATGTTAGTACAATGTTTGTGTTTGAATTCACTAAGCTTCGTGCTTACGTTTTTCCCTTATAACTTTTCAGGTGTTAAGATTAAAGAGGCTAAGGCTTGACATGGAGCATCGGGACATCGCTACTAGTTATTTTGTTGGGACCTTATTATTATTATTACTTCCGCACTTATTTTATATGATTATTAAGTTGATGGATTATGTTATGACTATTTCAGTTGTTTTAATTTAATTTAAGATGGGTTTTAAAAGTTTAAAATTTTTGCAAAAAAAATTGGGTGTAACAAGTTGGTATCAGAGCCACAGTTTGAGGGAACTAGGCATTCTTGTGGGTGTTCTAGACTCAAATTTGAGGCTCTATAAGAGTTTATTTTCTTTTTTAAAATACTTTTCAAACTTTCTGAAGACTAGTAGTGAAAGATGTCGCGGTGTACCAGTCAGCCAGCCAAGTAAGCCTTATTTCTTATGTTAAATGTTGATGTTAAATTGTTGACTATGAATTGGATTCTACTAGCCTTAAAATATTAGATTACACACTTAGTTAGTGTTAACATGTGAGAGAGTTGTAAAATTAACGGCTAGAGCGAGCTGGAAATTTTGAAACTAGACGCGATTGCGAAATTGGAACTTGTGTGGAAGATAGTAGAAGGGCCCCTACTATTTGAAACATCGGTGCCGGTTTCGGGTCGGGGCAAGGTTGAGAAATTTTCGGCAAGCTGAGTGTTTCGTCTTCCTAGAAATATCTAGGCTGAATTATTTCTAAATATTTTCCTCCTTCTACGGATACAGATGGCTCCGCCTGCTCGCCTTAATCAGCTCCAAATGGAGCAAGTTAGGAATATTGTCGCTGAGGAATTCAATAACGCTTTCAATGAATTAATCCCGGGCGTGACCAATGACATAATCAACCAGGTCAAAGCTCTTCTGGATGAGCGCCTCGCAGCTATTCCCGGGGGAGCGTTATCGGCTCCGCCCGTTCGGGATTCGGCATACTACTTCGAGAAGTTCAACAAGTGTAGCCCTCCTCTTTGGAATGGTGAATCCGACCCAGTTGCTGCTAAGCATTGGGTGTCAGATGTTGAGGGCGCCTTCATGACTGTTGGGTGTCCGGACCAGTACAAAGTTGTGATCGCCATGAATCAGCTGCGAAAAAGGGGAAAGACATGGTGGAACACCATCACCGCTCTATTAAACGAGGAAGAAGTGAGGGCCATGTCTTGGGCCCAATTTGTGGAGAGGTTCGAGGCACAATATGTGCCCAAGGTGGAGCAGCAGCGGATGCAGCAAGAGTTCATGGCCTTACAGCAAACTACCGAGTCTGTTAGCGACTTGAACGCCAAGTTCTTGGAGATGCTATCTTTTTGTCCCTCATTTGCTGGGAACGAGGCCTGGTTGGTCAGCCAATACACTACCATTCTACGTACCGAGATTCGGGAATTCGTTAGCATGCAGGAGTTCCCGACTTTATCCGCGATCATGGATGCAGCGAGGAGGAGGGAAATCGAGTTGCAGACCCAGACCAAGAGGAAGGCCAATGACACCTCCTCCAAGACATCCGGAGATGCCCAGAAAAAGCAAAAGCAGGGTGGTAAGTCAAGGTATGAGTACAAGCCGTCTTCAAGTCAGGGCGAGAAAAATCCGTTGATATGCTACAACTGTAAAAAGCCAGGGCATCATTGGAAGAATTGTAGGGCTCCCCCTGCGAGTGCAGTTCCTCAGATTACTTCTACTGCTCCCGTCTGCTATCACTGCAACGAGACGGGACACAAGAAGCCGGAATGTCCGAAGTTGAAGGCTGGTAAAGGAAGCGGGGGTACAAATCCTGCAATTGCATCGTCTTCTAAGGGACCCACTATGGTGACACGAGGTCGTGCTCACCAGATGACTGCGGATGAGCCGGTGATTACCGCGACAGTGGCAGGTAAATTTCTTTTTCTTTTCTCCCCTGCCATTATTTAATAAATGGTAATTAGAATTGTTTACATGATTGTATGTGGTAAATCAGGCACTTATTTGCTAGATTCCGAGCCTGCTGTTGTTATGTTTGATAGCGGTGCTACCCATTCTTTTGTATCTCGCGCGTTTATTAATCGTCTGGGGTGTAGTATCAGAAAATTGGCTCGCCCAATGGTTGTCGAAGTTGCCGACAACCGCACTATTTATGTCACCGATGTCTATCGGGGTTGCACTCTCGAGTTTTCTGGAGTTGAATTCCCTATTGATCTTATCCCTATTGCGATGCGAGAGCTCTGTGTTATCGTAGGCATGGATTGGCTTGATGCGTTTGATGCGGAAATCCACTGTCGTAAGAAGCAAGTTCGTGTTCGAAACCCTAGAGGTGGAGAACTTATTATTCAGGGGGACATTCCCCGCCTGGCTATGGCTTCTTGCTCTTCTGCTATAGCACTAGACGACGTTCCTATCGTTTCCGACTTCAACGATGTCTTTCCGTAGGAACTCCCTGGCTTGCCACCTGTTCGACAAGTGGAGTTTCGCATTGATTTGGTGTCAGGTGCGACTCCGGTAGCGAAATCTCCTTACCGCTTGGCACCACCTGAAATGAAAGAGCTCCAAGATCAACTTCAAGAACTAAGTGATAAAGGGTTTATACGGCCAAGCTGCTCGCCTTGTGGTGCTCCTATTCTCTTTGTGAAGAAGAAAGATGGATCCCAGCGAATGTGTATTGATTATAGGGAGCTAAACAAGCGCACGATAAAGAATAGGTACCCATTGCCACGTATTGACGATCTTTTCGATCAGCTTCAGGGAGCATCTTGGTTTTCCAAGATTGACTTACGTTACGGTTACCATCAGATGCGGGTTCGTGAAGAAGACATTGAGAAAACAGCATTCCGTACTCACCCTCTGACATTGAGAAAACGGTATTAAGGTCGATCAAGCCAAGGTTAATGCGGTTAAACAATGGAAGATTCCAAAAACACCTTCTGAAATTCGCAGTTTCTTGGGTTTAGCCGGTTATTACCGGAGGTTCATTGAAAATTTCTCTAAAATCGCCTTACCACTCACCCGATTGACCAAGAAATCAATGAATTTCGTTTGGGGCCCGGAGCAGCAGCTGGCGTTTGATGAGCTAAGGAAACGATTGTGTGATGCTCCGGTTTTGGCCTTACCTGATGGGGTTGAGGATATGGTGGTTTACTGTGATGCATCGCTTCAAGGTCTTGGTGCCGTGTTAATGCAACAAGATAGGGTGATAGCCTATGCCTCCCGACAGCTGAAACCCCACGAACGAAACTACCCCACTCATGATTTGGAGCTTGGGGCTGTTGTTTTCGCTCTTAAGATTTGGAGACACTATCTCTATGGAGTGAAGTTTATCATATACACTGACCATAAGAGTCTAAAATATTTGTTCGAGCAGTGGGATTTGAATATGAGGCAGATCCGATGGTTGGATGTGGTAAAAGATTATGATTGTGAAATTCACTACCATCCCGGTAAAGCTAATGTGGTAGCTGATGCTCTCAGTCGTAAACAATCTGCCGAACCGATTCGAGCTAAGTGTCTCCGGATCACGATGGTGTCGTCTTTGTTAGATCTAATCTGGGACGCCCAAAAGACGGCAATACTGGAGGAAACCATCAGGCATCAGAAGATTGGGAAAGAGTTGCCTAAGATGGAACGAGACGGGCGGGGTTTGCTGACTCGCTACGGTAGGGTTTGGGTTCCATATACCGGGGGAAATCGGAAAACCCTAATGGATGAGTCTCATAAGTCAAAATTTTCTATCAATCCTGGTGCTACTAAAATGTATCGGGACCTTCATGAGGCTTACTGGTGGCATGGAATGAAGAATGATGTGGCTCGATTTGTGGAAGAATGTATGACCTGTCGGAAGGTCAAGGCGGAACACCAGAAACCGCATGGGAAGTTGCAACCATTGGAGATTCCTGAATGGAAATGGGTGCATCTAACCATGGACTTCATTACAAAACTTCCTAGAACTGTCCGAGGATCAGATACGATATGGGTGATTGTTGATCGTTTGACTTAGAGTGCTCACTTTTTGGCTATAAAGGAGAGCTCATCGGCGGAGAAATTAGCCGAGATCTTTGTTCGGGAGATTGTCTCATTACATGGGGTGCCCGTTTCTATCGTCTCCGATCGAGACACCCGATTTACCTCTCGGTTATGGAGGAAGTTTCAAGAGGAATTGGGCACACGATTACACTTTACTACCGCCTTCCATCCGCAGACAGACGGGCAGAGTGAGCGGACGATTCAGACCTTGGAGGACATGCTTAGAGCGTGTGCGATTGATTTTGGGGGTAGTTGGGATGACCATCTACATCTAGCTGAGTTTTCTTATAACAACAGCTATAACTCGAGCATTAAAATGCCTCCGTATGAAGCCTTGTACGGGAGGAAGTGCAGGACGCCCGTTTGTTGGGGCGAGGTTGGGCAGAGGGTACTTGGGAGTACCGATATCGTGCTACAGACTACGGAGAAAATCCAAGTGATTCGGGATTATTTGGTCACAACGAGTAGTCGTCAGAAAAGTTATGCCGACAAAAGACGCTCCAATCTTGAGTTCCAGGTGGAAGATTATGTGTTGCTTAAAGTTTTCCCCTGGAAAGGTGTGATTCGATTTCGGAAGCGGGGAAAGCTCGGACCCTGATTCATTGGACCCTACAAGGTCATAGCTCGTGTGGGGAAGGTGGCTTACCGTTTAGAGCTTCCTGACGAGCTTAGTCTAATTCATAATACGTTCCACGTGTCTCAGTTACGAAAATGCGTTGTTGATGAGACCGCTGTGATACCACTGGAGGACATACAAATTGACGAGTGTCTCAATTATGTTGAGAAACCAATCGCTATTTTAGAACGAAAGACGAAAGCTCTCCGCAACAAGACTATAAACCTGGTTAAGGTGCAGTGGCAACATAGGAAGGGTTCAGAATGGACTTGGGAACCGGAATGCGAGATGCGGGCTCATTATCCGGATCTGTTTCTAGGTGTTGACTTCGAGGACGAAGTCCGTTCTTAGTGGGGGAGAGTTGTAACGCCCCGGGTTTTCTCGGTACATTTGGTTATTTTAATTTAATTATCCTTGTAACCTTGGGTTAATTTATTTAACCAATTTCTGATTTCTTATGTTATTGGACTCTTTTGATCATCTTGTAAACTCCTTTTATTGAAGTCCATGGGCTATGGGCCTATTTGCAAAGTCCATCTAGTTACTAGTACTTAATGTGTAAATTGAATCATTTGGAACACACACAAGGAAAACACTCTAAACCCTCCCTCTCTCTCAAAACTCGTCCCTCTCTCTCTCTTTGGGATCAAGAGCATCCAAGGGGCTTTTTGGAGCTTAATTCTTGTTCATTTCCAGCCTTGATTCGTATTGGTATGAACCTCCTTATCCTTTCTTACGACTTGATTCATAACCTTGTTCTAGTTTTATGATTTCATCTTCACCTCTTGTCCTTCTTATTTTATTGTAATTGTATGTTATACATCATCTCAAGATCCTATCTTCACCCCATATATGGTGGATGATGGATCTAGGGGATTACATGTGGCAAAAGATCATGGAAACCCTAAAAGGGAGAATGATGATTTTATGTGCTTATGTTTATTTTCATGTTGATTATTATTACATCCTTGTGGATAAATGAAATCCTAATGATCCCTAACCCTTTTTAGTACCACCATTATCATGGGGACTGAATTGGGATGATGAACACATCTTAAAATGTGTTTCAAAAGGAGAAGGATGGATAAGCCAAAAAGGAATCACGGGTGGCTACGATTCTGTTTTCCATCAGATCTGTAGTCATTTTGTAAAAATCATATCTGGAGCTCTACAACTCAAACGGACCCCAAACCAGTTCCAAAAGTTCACAAATTGAGTTGGCTAACTTTATTAAGAAGGCCAACCTCACTGATAAGGGCTTTATCTATGTGAAAGAATGGCATCTTTGCTGTTAGGTCTGATCCGGGTCTGTTCTGATATGTCATTTTGTTTTCATCATTTCTAAGGCTTGGAAAAGGATCCAGAGTGATTCCAAGTTTCTATATGTTCCTTATATTATGAATTTAAGATCTGGAGAATATGGGGTGTTATTTCCAATTATAAATTGGGTATAATGGATCCACACTCCAGGTCAGTGGGCAGTCACCAGCTTTTGCTAGTGCTGTGATTGTCCACAATGTGAATTTTATATATGGAGTTTGAGAGATGCTTTTCATTCAATTCCAACTCTGAGACTTTCACTTGTATGTCCTTTACTTCTCTTAATTTTCTTTTGGACTAATTCTACTCACAAGTTGGGTAGAATTGGCCAACATCACTTGACTGTATTGTTGGAGACAGAAGTGATACACCATTTTGTAAAATTCATATTTAATTCATCTTTTGGAGTTAGAATGAGTTATTTATAGTTGTGGAATCCAGAGAAATCATAGTTTCCTATAAAATTTAGTTAAAGCTATGTTTCTGTTTTAGATTTTGGAGTAAATCCATTTTGAACAGCAGGTCTGTTTTAGAGACCTTGCTGTGATTACTCTTTTCTCAACTCATAGCTTCGTTACTTCTCCTTTCTAACCTTTAGTCCTTCTTAGGTGAGGTTTTGAAGTTTGCTCAAGCTTGGTAGCATTATTTGATTGTTATCCATCCTTAATACTCACTCAAGGTGAGTTCTCTCACACCGTTGTATTGATGATTGTGTTTGCTAGTTAGCTCGTGTGTGATTATTTGAATTTATTATAAAAGCATGCTATATAAGTATTGTTTTAATTCGTACATGTGCACTGTATGTAACTAACTACGGATATGGGGACACCACCAAAGGATACGGATTTACCGGTGCGGTGGGTAGGTAAGATCACCAACGTAATACTCTTCGTGAGGTGCGGTGATTAGGGCCAAATGATACGGGATCTTCCCGGTGCGGTTCAAACCTACAAGTCCTTCTTGTAATATAGACATTGATTCGTTCTTTGCCTTTATCATTATAATTGGAAAATGGATTAGGGCTAGTAAATATGAATGTTAGTACAATGTTTGTGTTTGAATTCACTAAGCTTCGTGCTTACGTTTTTCCCTTATAACTTTTCAGGTGTTAAGATTAAAGAGGCTAAGGCTTGACATGGAGCATCGGGACATCGCTACTAGTTATTTTGTTGGGACCTTATTATTATTATTACTTCCGCACTTATTTTATATGATTATTAAGTTGATGGATTATGTTATGACTATTTCAGTTGTTTTAATTTAATTTAAGATGGGTTTTAAAAGTTTAAAATTTTTGCAAAAAAAATTGGGTGTCACATAACATGTTTTTATAATTTTTGTGTATTTATTCTATTAAAAATTAAAATAAATACTAAATTGTTTATAAAAATACCCAAACTCTTTATGTGTGTATAAACTGCAATAAAAGATGTTATAGAAATTCATTATAATTTTTAGAAAATGTAGAGAATTGTTATCGAGAATTAATATGCGAAACAATAGAATTGAATCATGAATGATAAAGAACACACAAAGTAAATAATAATCAGATCTCGTTTTATTAAGACTGATTACAGAAAAAGCTGAAGTGAGTTTTTGTGTTTCGATATTGTTTCTTCAACTTCAAGCCTAAGTCCCTATTTATAGGGAACTTACAAAAAGTATACTAAGTCATATACAATGAAACTTCGCATGCTACACTTCGCATGTAAAATAGACTTAGTAAAATATATACAAAATGCGAATCATTACAATACAAACTATTCGACTTTTACAACAAACATCTACATTCTCCCCCTTTGTAAACAGTCGATACAATTCAACTTAAAAGCTTTTGAATTGCAAAGTGAATCGTTCTTCACACTTCTCCATACCAGGAGATCACCTTCTTCAAATCCTTCTTGTCGCCTTCGTTGTTTTTCTTGCAATTATTCATACGTACAATGAAGTGCGTATATTGCGAAGAATTGTATCTTTCAATTTCCGAAGCTTTGAACAAGAACTTCTTTGGTTTGCCCTTAGTGTCTCTTCCCGAAAACACCATGCCGAATGGTTTAACATACTTCGACAAAGCTGATTGTGTCAAAGTATCTTCCCATGGAACCTTCACTTCTCTTCCAAGCACATTCGCCAACTCCTCATCAGTCAGTGCAAGACAATCGAAGTAGTTGTCGATGTAAGTCTTCACATGTGCGAACCCGACTTTAAAAACATCAGTCTCTGAGCCTTTGAGTTTGTTCTCTTCCATGTGCTTCAGAATCAGAGCTACTTGAATAAGGTCGTTGCAGTTCATCAATGGGAAGTCAGCAATAGTGAAGTCATATTGTTTGTTGTCTGCCCTGATGACAAAATATCGAAAGTTCTGAAGAATGTCTTCAAACAGAACATCTTTCTTTATCGTGAGCACCTTCTTGATCTTCATCAGGGACCAGACTTCGTCCGGATTCTTCGCAAGAACAGCATGAAATCTGATTTTCATGTGAGTGTAGTCATCTGGATTATCGAGTTTCTCACTGATCTTGTACTGTGCTGTGATGAACAACATTTCGTTGATAGGGAAGTCCAGCTGACAGTGATCTGAGTTCGCAATGTCGTAACTTCTTTTCGGCTTCTTCTCAAACTCGTACATCTCCCTTCCTACTACTTTAGACTCTATCGTTTCATAAGAGTAAAGCTTCGCAGGATCGCCTTTGTTCATTGAGGGAGGATCACTTGCACGTTGTCGCATTATGCTCTGGACTTGTCTCATCCTTTCCAGTTCAGCCTCAGCATCAGCCTTTATTTCCTCTTTCGACTTTTCATACAGGATGCCCTTTCCCTTTCCTGATACATCCTTCTGAGGTTGAGAACTCGAACCTCCTTCGTTTCCTCCAATAACAATTCCCTTAGAAATTGTTTTTGTAGTTATTGTTGTTGAAGAAATCGGTTTGGTAGGGATTGAAGAGTTGCAACCAGTTGAGTCGAGATGACCTTCCCCACTATTTTCGCATCAGCTTCTTTACTTCGATTCTTCTCTCCCCCTTGCGCCCCTGTGAAAACAGGTGGAGCACCCTTCGGCAGTAAAGAGCTAAAGTTTGATATTGGAGCAAGAGCCTTCTGAATGGCTTGTTCTAAAGTGTTAATCTTTAGAGACAAGAATTCTGGAGTAAGGATTTGCGAAGTTGAAGATTGTGAAACTGCTGATTTGAGCTCTGTGACCAATTTGATCAGGAGATCAAACTTCTC
The DNA here is from genome assembly GCF_002870075.4 of Lactuca sativa. Classification (NCBI taxonomy): domain Eukaryota; kingdom Viridiplantae; phylum Streptophyta; class Magnoliopsida; order Asterales; family Asteraceae; genus Lactuca; species Lactuca sativa. The sequence continues at coordinate 119,638,094 of NC_056625.2, read as the reverse complement.
CATTGTAACAGCCTTTTGATTATCAGCAACAGGAATGTTGTTGAGTTTGTGGAGTTGAGACGAAATTTCCACAACCTGCTTGTGAAGATCTTCCTGTCTTGTATTCACTGCTTGAAGATCCTTCGCAATGTCAGACTTCAACTCTTGAATTTTGAAGTTGACGTCTTCACGAACTTTCTTTACATCTTGGATAAAGAGAAGATGTCTTTCTTTGGTTGCAGCTTTAAGATCTTTAAGGGTAGTCGTGAAATTATTCCCTTGTGCTTGCAGTCTGAGTTCGTTATTTTTGTCGGACTGATCGACTTTCTCCATAATTCGTTTCTCAGCCCCTTTAATCATCACGTCCACCTCCATGGCTGAGATTGAAGACATTCTCCCAGAATCGGCTTGCGATTGGATTATAGCCTTCAATTTTTGATTGAGAATCTTGAATTGCTTTCCTGTCATCAGCATGTGATCAGGAATATCTTCTTCATCAGAATCAAACGAAATGTCATCAAGGACACCACCAAAAGCACCTCCTTCGACTTCTGGATCTGACATTTGTTGCGAAGGTGGAGGATTCTCAGGTGATTGAGATGGAAATAGGGTGGTGAATGGGTTTTGAAGGGCATGGTCGAATATGGATGAAGTGGTGGTTATTGGAAGTGTGGATGCAACACTCGGGATAGGTGCCCCCGTATCAGATACGTTGACAACCGTATCCGAAATAGGTACCTCCTCAGTAACTGACTTGGTAAGAACTATTTCGAGTGGTTGGGTTTGAGAAATAATTGGTGAAATTTGTGAAGGTTGAGAGATGGGTAAAGAAACAGTTACCATTGTGGTGACAGGTGGAGTTTCAGGGACAACCTCTTCGTCTGATGATTCATTGCGAATCACCATCTTCCTCCTCTTGCCCAGTGTTCGTTGCATATTCTTCGCAACGTCTTCCGCCCTTTGTCTTTTCTTCCTAGGAGAAACGGGTGCAGGAATGCTGCGAATAGTAACTCCCTTACTACTCACCTCCGCCTTGCGAATTTGTTTTAACACTCCAGACTTGGAGGGTAAAACATCTTTCTTCACCTCTTCTTCTTGAACAGTTGGTGAAGATGAACCCTTCGTAGGTTTCTTGCTCCCCTTCTTCTTCTTTGATGGAGAAGCAACTTCAGGAAAGACACCCGACTGATCAGCCGTGTCTATGTTTCGCAAATACCTCACCAACACTTTGTGAGTGGGAGACTCTTTGCGAAGCATCGCATCCGGAATGCGAGCTACTCTGGTGAATATGGCTTCATCATCTTCTACCACTTTTGGAAATTGGTAAAGTGAAAACTCAGCCACTTCGACATCTGCTACGACCGGAATTGCTTCTTTTTCGTAGACTTTCTCCAGGATCAGACTCCAGTACCTGGCATAGGATATGCCCTTCTCTGAATTCGTATTTTCCAGACTTTTTATGAATTCCTTCCACAGCTGAGTCGCATAGTCGACGTTGATGTCATAGTAGATACCCATTACCATGGCATACACTTCGACTCTTCCTCTGTCTAGGCCAACAGATCTTCCTGTAAGACACCTTAGGAAAATTCCAAACAGAAAATTCCAAATACAAGGCAATCCCGACTTTCGGAAATCACTGATCTTCTCCAACTCCGGTTGATGGCCCATCTCGTTAAACATGTGGATGATCTGAGAGTTGACCGGTTTAACAAATGGTGGGTTGTTGGGAATCTCCAAGAACTCCACGAACAAGTTCTTGGATAGTTTTACCCTCTTGTTGTTGAGTAGGTTGAAGGTAATCACATCCACCGTGTGATTGTAGGAAGCGGTGGATGCAGCACGGGATAACCAGATCATCGGAACTGGGAAGGATCGGAACATGGCTGTTGACAACGGTGATCGTTTCAAAGCCACAATGATCATCTTCAATTCTTCTGGATAAGCGGATACATTGGGATCAACCTGATAGTTTGTGCTTTGAATCTTCATGAGGGATTGAGAAAGGACCTCATCAGTGTTTGAGTTTGTGACTGCCATTGTTAGGGTTTGAAAGAAATTTGAAGTGTATGATCAAGATGAAAGCTTTGAAGGTTTGTGAGAATTCTTGTTTGCGTAACCGTACACAGTGTTCTTCATGCCCCTTTTATAGGTTACTCAAACTTTGATTTGAAATTAAAGCGGGGTGCATTTAATGTTATCCGATGTGGCACCTTGAATCTCGGATCATCGCTGTAAAAGAGCACTATGCAGTAAAAAGTAACTGTCACATCTCCTCGAAAACCGGATAGAATACGAACCATTTTTAGTAGACAGCCTGTCAAGTAACCGTTATAGAATGCGAACCGGTAAAACCCTTCGCATGGAAGCAAGGCTCTTTCACTTTTGGGATTTAAAGCGAAGTCATATGCCAGACTTGCGAAATCATCAGTCTGAGTTGGTTTTACTTAGAACCTCAAGGATTTCGTGTGTGCATTGTGCCAATGAAATAAGATAAGAATCAAGAAATTTTTGGAATGTGGTGATGTCAAAAAGTTAATTTGACATGAATGCAGTAAAACCCCAGGCAAAGGTTGCTTCGTTAATTATCAAGAGAGATAATCAACAGCTTGTGTAGTTTCCCGTGAATTACAATCGAATACTTGTAAAGAAGTTTCGAAGGGCGTCTTTTAAAAGTCATGTTGGGTTGGGTTGAAATTTCATTACATATCAGCCTTAACATAAGGCGAGAAATTGTAAATGAAATTACTTGTTTGACCAGTGTAGTCAGTGACAAGTTGGCTTGTGAGATTATTTATCATGACAAGAATTTGCGAATGAAACTTACACTGAAATCATATTCAAGAGAAAATTTGTTTTGGATCTTGTTGGGTAACAAATATTCTTGGTTGTAAATATTTGATCAAGACCACGCATGCGAATTGAATATGATTTGAAGTTTCGAAATTTTTGATACTGAAACAAAGGTTTCGTTAAAATCTGGAACAAAGTTCCCCGTCAATTCCTTAAAGGTGTATGATTTTTGGGTTTCACTTTCATCACGGACTCATGATGTTAGATCTTAAACATAGAGTTGTGATTTGTCTAGGTTTTGATTGGTTTTACCAAAGACCTTAAGGACAAATCTTTTCAATTTTTTTTTTTTTTTTGGATTTTAAGAACATTTTGGTTTAAAAAGATTGGTTAAGAATCGAATTGTACCTCTGTTATGATGTGGACAAAACAAAAAACTTTTAACTCATTTGAGAAGAGTAAGGTAGCTCTTGTTGATTTATGCGAATACAAGCCTTGCTGGGTAGAAATGTTCATGAGATAATTTCATCAAGGCTTTCATTTTTCGCACATAGAGTCATTCGAGGCTTGAGGTCTACATACATCAGCATGCTTCTAGGGACATCCTAACTAGTTTGTAAAAGAAATTTAATACCTTCCCTTAGAAACACAAATGTATGACCTCTTCGCATTGTAGCCCTGTAGTAAATTCTCAACACACAATTTAAAGAACAAAGAAAACAAATATTTTTGTGATTTTGGAATTTTTCAAAAACAAAAGAACAAAACAAATAAAATCTTTTTGTATTTTTGATTTTTTTTTTAAATTTAAAGAACAAAAAAAAAATCTTTTTGGATTTTTAATTTTTCAAAAAAAATAAAATCTTTTTGGATTTTCGATTTTTCATAACTAAAACAGTATGCGTAAACCTTACCATAGTGATTATGAGCCAGATGCGAAAAACTGTGGTTGCGAAGCCATGCAAAGCGTTCTGAATGAACAGTAACCTCTGAATGATTTCGACTCTTAGCTGCTGAACAAAGCTTTTACTCTTGTGTCGACAAAATTGAATTCGCATTAATCATCCCCAAACCTGCTAAAATTCGAACAAATGATTTTTCATCAAGAGGTTTTGTAAAAATATCAGCAAGTTGTTCAGTTGTTTTGACAAAATGAATTTCAATATTCCCATCTTCCACATGATCTTTAATAAAATGATATCGAAGAGCAATGTGTTTTGTCTTTGAATGTTGTACTGGATTGTGACAAATGCGAATTGCACTTTGCGAATCACAATACAAAGGAATCTTTTTCATGTTTATTGCATAATCACGAAGTTGACTCTGAATCCAGATAATTTGCGAAGTACAAGCAGCTGCAGATATGTATTCTGCCTCAACGGTTGATATAGCCACACAAGTCTGTTTCTTTGATTGTCAGCTCACTAACTTTCCATCTAAAAGTTGACATCCACCAGTCGTACTTTTTCTGTCCAAAGTACATCCTCCTAGATCTGAGTCTGAAAAAGCTTGAATGAAGAATCCTGTTTTCGCAGGATACCATAATCCTAAAGAAACAGTTCCCTTGAGATATCGAAAAATATTTTTCACTGCAGTCAAATGAGGCTCTCTTGGATTAGCTTGAAATGTAGCACAACAACAAACCAAAAACATAATATCAGGTCTACTTGCAGTTAAATACAATAAAGACCCTATCATGCTACGATACAGTGTTAGATCAACAGCAGGAGCATCTAACGAAGGAGTTAGTCTTGTTCCTACTGCCATAGGTACTCTGAGCTTTGTGCTATTTATCATTCCAAACTTTTCAAGCAAGTTCTTCGTATATTTTTCTTGACTGATTAAGATTCCTTCTCTGTTCTGCCTTATATTTAAACCAAGAAAATTATTAATTTTTCCCATCATGCTCATTTCAAACTGACTTTTCATTAAATTTTCAAATTCAATTGACAATGCTGGATCAGTTGAACCAAAGATAATATCATCAACATAAATTTGAACAAGCATTAGATGACACCCGACTTTCTTGCGAAATAATGTGGGGTCAACTGATCCTTGTTTAAATTTAGATTGTTTCAAGAAATTTGTAAGTGTTGCGTACCAGGCCCTTGGTGCTTGTTTTAACCCATATACAGCTTTGTCAAGTACATACACATGATCAGGATACTCACTGTTTACAAACCCTGGTGGTTGTTCAACATACACTGTTTCTTCGAGTTTTCCATTTAAGAATGCACATTTAACATCCATTTGATAAAAATCAAAGTCTTTGTGAGCTGCATAGGCTAAAAGTATGCGAACTGCTTCAAGTCTTGCAACAGGTGCAAATGTTTCTTCATAGTCAATGCCTTCTTGTTGCGAATAACCTTTTACTACTAGTCTTGCTTTATTTCGAATAATATTGCCATCTTTGTCGGTTTTGTTTTTGAAAATCCATTTTAATCCAACAATTGAAACATCAGAGGGTTTAGAAACTAATCTCCAAACCTTGTTTCATTCAAATTCTGCCAATTCAGATTGCATAGCAACAACCCAATCTGAGTGTTCCATAGCATTCTTGACAGTTTTCGGCTCTATTTTCGAAATAAAAACATTAAACATGCAAAGTTCTTGGTTCGCATTCAGTACCTCATTTTTCGCACGAAGTTGAGCTCTAGTCAACACACCTTCTTGTAGATTTCCAATTACCTGTTCTTTTGGATGATTTCTTGTCCATTTCTCGAGTGGTGGAAAATTTGGATCAAATTCTAATGGTGCATCTTCAAACATATCTTCATTTTCAGATCCTGCAACAGAAAAATTATCATTAACTTCATGAAATTCATCATTGTGATCAAGATTAATTGTCTCTGTTTCATCATGCTCCCCCTCAACATGATCTGTATCTTGATATTCTTGTCGATTTTTCGAATGCTCCCCCTCAACTTGATGGTCTTGTTGATTTTGCGAAGGCTCCCCCTCAACTTGATGTTCTAGTTGATTTTGCGAAGGCTCCCCCTCAACTGGATGTTCTTGTTCATTGTGAATATCTGATGTGCTTTCACAAGTTATCGTTGATTCATCAGTATGTTTTGAAGATTCTGATGTTTGATTATCAGGAGCATTTCTTTCTGCATCAATAGCCCAGTCAGGAATTCCAAAAATCAAGTCATAATCAAAATCATTGATTTCAGAATTATCAATTGGATTATGTAAATCTACAAGTATTGGTTTATTATCAAATTTACTATCAATCTGTTTAAGATAGTAATCATCAAATGTTAAATTGAACGTTTCTTCAATTTTTCTTGTTCGTTTGTTTAGCACTCTGTATGCAACTGAATTCTGTGAATATCCTAAAAAGATGCCTTCATCAGCTTTAGCTTGAAACTTGGACAAATTATCTTTTAGATTCATGATAAAGCACCTGCAACCAAAAACATGAAAGAATTTTACATTAGGTTTCCGATTATTGATTATTTCATATGGAGTAACATTAAATCTTCGATGAATGAATGATCGATTTTGAGTAAAACATGCTGTGGACACAGCTTCTGCCCAAAGATATTGAGGTAGATTCGTATATGTCAACATTGTTCTGGCAGCTTCGCATAGAGATCGATTTCTTCTTTCAACTACACCATTCTGTTGTGGTGTATACGGTGATGAAAAATTATGCGAAATGCCTTTGCTTGTGAGAAAACTTTCAAGAGTTTGATTTTTAAACTCAGAACCATTATCACTTTTAATTTTTCGCACATTCTTCTTCAGACTAACTTCAATCTTTTTGATAAAATCAATCATCGTCTGAGCAACTTCAGATTTCAACCTGAGAAAAAACACCCACGTAAATCTAGAGAAATCATCTACAACTACTAAAATATACCGCTTTTTGTTTATTGTTGCAACAGTTGATGGTCCACATAGATCAATGTGAAGAAGTTCCAATGGCTCTACTATTTTTGAATCTATCACAATCGGATGACCCTTTCGATGTTGTTTTCCTTGTTCGCAAGCTGCACACAAAGTATCATTATCAAATTTCAGTACTGGCAATCCTCGAACTAAATCTTCAGTTACTAGTTTATTTATATTTTGAAAGTTCAAGTGTGACAATCTTCTATGCCAAAGCCAACTAAGATCGTTTGATGCTTTTGATAGTAAACACACAGTTGGTTTTCCCACAATCGGTTTGATGTCCAGTGTAAACATATCACCATATCTTTTGGATTTGAGGAGTATTTCATTCGTCTTGACATTTGAAATGATACTACCTTCTTCATTGAATACAACTTGATTTCCAGTACCCACAACAAGTTGTGATACACTTATCAAATTATGTTGAAGTCCTTCAACATATGCCACTCTGTTTACTGTGAAGTTTCCATTTGTGACTTTCCCATAACCTTTCACTTGACACTTGTGATTATTTCCAAATTTGACAACTCCAGCATTCTCCAAGCTTCTGTAATCTCGCAAATTTTCTTTCCTTCCAGTCATGTGACGAGAGCAACCACTATCAATGTATCATTTATGTCATATTTCTCGTCACATATCACCTGCATTTATTGAAAAAATTTAGGAACCAAAGAGTTTTTGGGTCCATCATTAGTAGAATGCAACAAATTTTTGGAATTTAAGAACCATGTTTTCACTTTGTTTGTGACCGAATCTATTATATCAACATCATCAGTTCTAGATTTTGAAATATAATCATTCAATAATTTTGGATTTCCATTAATTGTAATCTTATCCTTCACAACATTCGCATTTTTGATAACTGGTGTCCATTTTTGAACTGGAACTTGCGAATTATTAGATGATGTACTGTCAGTCGAAGAATTATTTGTGTACTTATCAAATGCACTTTTGATTTGTTCTTCTGAAAATTTTCCATTTTGATATTTCTTTCCTTTTCCTTCAAACCAATGATTGAAAGTTCTAACATCAGATTTTCCTTTTATATATGAAACTTTGTTTGGTTTTGATATTGAAGGATTTGGAAATTTTGGTTGTTTTGGTGAAAATTTCTTTTTTACTTGATTTGAGTTCTTCAAACTTGAGGAAGTATTCGTGAATTTGCCAACATTTTGAAACTTTTGATTATTTGCAAATTTTTGCGAATTCTCAAATTTTCGATTGTTGTCATATTTGCGAACATATGGAACCTTGTCAACAGAGTTGATTTGTTTATGAAAACTTGTTGATGTTTTTGAAATTTGCTCTTTTTCATCTCTTGATTTTTCATTAGACACAACTTGCCAGAATATTGCTTTCTTGCTTTTCTTTTTGAAACATTATTTTCTGTTGAAAAATTTCCAACCATCAATTTGAATTCATGAGAATTTAGTTTCACTTCAACCTTTGGTTTTTCATCTTTTTCAAAAACTTTGTTTGATTTTTCACCTTTAACCACCCATTTTTGTGTTGATTTTTGTTTTTGAAACACATAAGTATTTTTCGTTAAATTGTTTTCTTCTGTGTTTTGATTTGCGAAAAAACCTTCAGTTGTGGACTTTTGATTATCTTTTTCAATCATTTTATTGAAATCAGGATGAACTTTCTCAGCATTTCCAGTAGTGACAAAAACTTGATTTGGAAAAATTGTTTTATCAGTACATACAAAATTTGGATATACCACAGTGTTGGTTTCCAAATAATGTGCGCCTTTATCATTTAAAATTTTATCAAATTCTTTTGTATTTTCAAACACTTGATCAACAACAATCCTTTGAGGTGTTTCAGTTGAAACTTTCTTTTCTTCTTTATTTACATCTGTGTCATCAGATTTCCAACTTTTAACTTCCACATTATCAAACATACAATGTTGCGAAGTTGAAGATTTATCAATTTCATCCTCTACTATTGAATCAACTATTATTTCTTTACCTTTGATCTTAGATGTGATATTAATGATTGACAATTGAGAACAATCAACCTCTTCTTCCTCTTCTATCTCACTGATTTCACTCACATTATCCGAATTTTCATCAATATCAGCATAATTCAATTGTGAGGCAAGCTTTGAATTTTCAGTTTTCTTTATGATTTTCACTTGTTCACTCTTTGTCAAACTTTCATTGACATTGTTAACCAATTCATCAGCATTCAGAAATTCATCAATTTTGACAATACCATATGCATATCTATCATCAGGTATTTTGTCAAATTGAGCAATTGTGCTTTCGCAATCATAAGAAACAACATCAAGTTTTTCACGTTCATACTCAAGAAAAGGTAAAAGATTTCTATGTTGTTCTTTGCTAATATCAGAAGAGTGATGTAAAGCTGTTAATTTTGCATACAAGCGTTTTGCAGAATTACAATAGATGTTTCTCTGTGCTAGTAATTGTTGGATTAGTGTCTAAGTCCATAACTATTTTGGTATGTACTTGACCCGATGGTGCATGGTCCTTTTGGGTTGCCTTCACCAAAGCAACTTGATTGGAGAAATGAATAAAGAGAGAGAGAATAATATGATTTATTAATATGTTATAAGAATAATATATTAAAGGAGAAATCATATTTGTTTAATTAATATTGGTCGATAATTAATTAAGAATTAGTTTTGTGATCAAATGTAATTAATTAAACTAGAGGGGCTGATTTGTAATTATGTGATAGTTACAAAATAAGGTAAGGATTATCTTTTATATATGGTGGACGAATTTAAGGTTGGAAAGCCTTAGAATTCGAGTATGATAAGGATTCATGGATTATCTTATTGGTTGCTTAATGGATAATCAACTAGATAAGGATAATGACTGAAACCCTATCTCTACACCTATATAAACACCCCTAGGGTTATGAATTCGTGTATCCCTTCCCAAGAAGTCCAAAACACGAATTCTAACCTCCCTCCTCTCTCTATATACCTTCTCCACTTGCTTATGGTGTTTGTGAGCCATTAGAGGAGTGACACTTGTGACTCTTTGCTTTCCAAGGTCAATTCAAGGAGGAATTGGATTGTTATTGCTACATAACAATCAAGGTATGTTCTTAAACCTATTTACATGTGAATTCTGATTTCCATATGCTAGTATTAGGGTTCAAAGTCTTGGATTCAAAGTATGTACAATAGAGAAACCTAGATCCGAGCTTTAGGGTTTGTATGAGTACATATGATGTCTTATGACCAAAACCCATCAGTGGTATCAGAGCCATGATTGGTTTCTATTGTATTGATGCTTGATGTAACTGAAAATCGTGTTTTGGCCTCACTGTTCGACCTGACTCGGCGAGTCACTCTTGGACTCGGCGAGTCAGCCTTACTCGGCGAGTTCCAGAGGGTGACTCGGCGAGTCGGTGCGTCAGACAGTGCTTATCTCGGGATTTCTTGCTGTTTTTGCATTGGGATAATTACCTTATCATCTTAGATTAATATTAATCCGATTATATGATATATTTGACTATAATTTTAATCTAATTGAAGATATTTATCAATTAATAAGATAATTGTTTCCTTATAAGATAATTGATTAATTATTTTAAGAAAATTGATAAATTGTTTTGCAAGAAATCATCAAATATGGATAATTATGTGATTAAATGTTAATTTGAATTATTTGTTATTTGATTCTTGTTGTTGTGAAAAGTTTCATATTTGGCCCTTTAGGTTTTATAGTTTAAATTTGAACCCCAAAAGTTTTGTTGTTTTGAAATTTAAATAGTTAAAAACCCTAATGTTTTGAAAAAGGTTTCAAAACTTGCCCTCAAGTTTTGGAATTTAAATTTTGATTAAATAGTTTAATTTTGATGCATATTTAAATTCTAAACCCTAATGTGTTGAAATGTTTCAAAACTTGCCCTCAAGTTTTGGAATTTAAAAGTTGATTAAAAGTTTAATTAGGAATGTTAAATTCTAAAACTCTAGTATAGTTTTGAAAAAGTTCACATCACACCCTTATGGTTTTATTAATTAATTAAGGTGTTTAATTAAAGAGATTTAATAAATCCATAAAAGTTTAGGTTCACAATTTAAGTGAATTAAAGGTATAATTGTTAAATTGAACCACCTAATATTTTAAAAGTGTAAAATACACCCTATACTATATATAACATTAAAAGTCTAACATTATATATATGTATAACTAAAAGTCAGTCTTACCGTTAGTAGGCCTCATTCACGAAGCTAGTCTATAAGGGGTGTTTAAGGAAATTGCCTATAAAATGGTGATTGAATGGGTATCCACTCTTACCCACCGCACTCTTGACTAGTGGAGGGTCGTTAGCCGAACGGGTAGGATAGGACGAAACCTTCCATTATAAGTATAATGAATTACTAAAGTAACTAAATGTTTTCATAAAATTCCCAATCTTAGTTACTTAGGCAAAAGTGAATTGATGCAATTCCATGAAATTACACTTTGTGCCCTTGCGAAGACGTTAGTGGAGCGTGTGTGGTTAACCGGCACACTAAATGGGTCTAAGCAAAGGTAGCAAAGGGTGACTCAATGTTTGTCATAGTTCGGTGGAGCGTGTGTGGTTTACCGGCACATCGAATAGGTGACTGTAACATGTGAGGGCACCATGTAGTTTGCATGGTTATTCACACCCGCTTTGTGATCCTCGGCATCCCAGTCACAAACAAGAGGGGCATATCGAGATATAAACATGCCATTGAAAGTTCAATGTATCTCAAAGGATCTAGGAGTTTTCATAGATTTTAAACTTAAATTTTTTTTTTTTCGTTTTTCATGGTGGAAATTAGTGAATCGTCATTCACTTACCTTCAAATATGCTGCAACTAGATTACGGCATCCCTTTTCTAGGTTGTAGCGTATTGTGTTGGGTCCTAGCCTTGGAATTTCATTTGGGTGATCTACCAAGGACTCAATCTATCAACTAACTTGAATTCGTTTTCTCCCGTATTGTAGATGTCAAAGTTCGACAACTATGGTCTTCTCAAATCCCGTGGAACAAGCATTCCACATGAAGATGATATTCCACGATTCGATCGAGGAACAAGAAATCATGCTTCACTTCCTCTACCTCCTCCAATTATTCTCCCTAACCCACAAGTTCAAAGGCTTGAAAAGTTCAAGATCACTCAAGCCCTTTTGGCATGGAAACATAAAGAAGGAAATTCCGTGTGTGCACACGTCCTAGGGATGAAGTCACACATTGATAGGTTAAGAATGTTGGGATCCGTTGTCTGTGAGGAAATGGCTGTTGATTGAGTTCTTCAGTCACTTCTCAACTCATATAGTGAGTTCGTAAGAGAGTACTATATGATGAACTACAATGTGACCCTTATAGATCTCACCTATATGCTTATTGCTGCTGAATCTGCAATGATTTGGCGCAATAGAAAAGCAAAGTTGATTGGTTAATCTGCCTTCGAGACCTCTATGGATATAGACAATGGAAACGAAAGACATGCTATGTCTGAAGTAGTTTCATGTCCTGTTCCAAAAGAGTGGATTTGCTTTTGTTGCCAAGAGAAGGGGCATTGGAGACAAAGCTGCCCTATTTACCTAAGAGATCTAAGAGATGGGAGAGTCGAAACGTATGGCTCTAATTTAGGTAAAATCCATTGACTAACTCTTTTAAGCTTCATTCTAGATTCTGAATACATAATGTGATAAGATTACAATAGATGTTTTGAAGGATCGAAGAAAAGAAAGGAAGCTTAAAGGAAGAAGTGAGCAGAATCTAACCATGAAGGAATGGATTTCGATCGCGTTTCTCGAAGATTAGATTCTTGAGCTACTACTTAGAGTTAAATTGCTAAGAAAGATGTATTAGCATAAGTTTTTCAATAAGTTGCATTGAAAGGACAAATTTTTCCGCAATAAAAGAAGTTTTGATTTTAAATTTTATTTATTTATCCTTACAATGGCGTGTATGAAAAATTGATGTTAAAATGGTTCTATTATTAGCAATAATGGATTTGGTTCTTATTATGTTATTTATGGAAAGTCGAGAATTTACCAAATAGGGAGAGTTTCTCATCGCCCAAGTTTCAATTGGACGGAAACTTGGAATCATGCAACTTGGTTGCACGATGAATGAGAAATTTCGTATTTGGAAATTAGACTAATTCATTGACAAAGTGTCAAGTGAAGGACTAGGAGATTGAGTACACAAAGCTGTGTGTTGATCAAAGTCCGCCATAAGAATAACAAAGATATTCGTCATGACTTACTAAAGGCTTAGTAAATATGATTATACTTACAAGATTAAGTGTAATTCTAAATTGATTAAAGGGTTTAGATCAATAGTAGAACGAATAAGAAGAATCAAGTAGGCAGAAAGATAAAAGTTTTTCCATTCTAAGAAGAAGGGAGAGTACCTTTTATGCTTTATGATAGGTCTTAATGATTAAGAACCATATCTCAATTGATCCTCTAAGTGAGTCTTAGTACAATTGTATGTCCAAGAAGAGGAATCAAGAATTGAAGAAATGGTTAAATCAATAAGTCAATCATACTTCGTTCCAAAACAAGTCTTAAAGTTAAGATTGTGACAATGAGTGAAAAGTATTAAAGGTTTATAACATTCATCAAATGTAGGAAGTTGTGATGTCTTGAATAAGACAAAGGCCAACTAGTACCAATTTATGAAGTGTTTTGATAAAAGCTACACTAACTCTTGAATATTTGTTTGTCAAAGAAATGGTTATTGACAAGATAATCTTATATGTCAAGGAGTCAGTGGGAGTCTTAATAGTCTTGAAAGGTTTCAAGAACAAATCAAATAAACCTTATCGATCATCACTAGCACACGAGTTGAAGTTGAAAACCTATCGTATTGACATTATTTTGATTATGTGATGTTCCAATTGAGTTAATTATGCATATGAGGTCTATGAGTTCTCATCTTGAATGCATAAAAGGCAAGGCACCTTAATCAATGAAAGGTACATTGATAAGAAAGGGTGAGATGCTTAACTACTTGGAAGACGTGGTGGGCAGCTGTGCTACCATGAGGCAAGAAATCAAGATTAAGAAAGTTCGATCCATATGAGTTTGAATTTGTCGTAAACGTTGGTTTTGACAAATTCACATGGATAGGAACATTTACACCGTTTAAAATCTAAGTGTCATAAGATTTCCTCCTTCATGAAAATGATTGTGAGGAAATGCTTTCACTAAGAAAGATTTTAAGAAGATAGTGATTGTAAAATTGCATTCTCGAATTCAATTATGGTTACGGCATCCCTTTCCAATTGTGAGGTTTGGCAATTAGTCTTAATTGTTTAGACACACATATGAACTATCGAAGGCAAAGGTGTATAAAGAATCCTTGATAAAAGATTATCAAAGCACTAAGAAACATGAACTTAAGAAATTCAATAAGCATTGTTTTCTGAAAGTTAAGATGTTTATGAATACATGTCGAAGCTAGTGGGAGCATAAGTGTTATGTTTTATAATAATCATCAAGATAGTGGGAGCATAAAAGTTATGATTGTATGATTATTAAGAAAAGTATTGCAAGGTTAGCAATATTAATTATAGAAAACAAGAGTCATACTTTGCAAAGTTGTAAGAGTTGAAAGGTTGTTTTGCTATAATTAAGGGAGAGAATATTATGCTTCATTTCAAATCTAAAGGATTAGGTTGAGAAATGTTAATAAATTTAGTCAAAGGTACATAGTGTGTTCTTAAAATTTTGATTATGATTACGGCACCCCTTTTCACAATTCAAATTTTGAGAACATAGCAAATAAAACATTATGCGTCGTGTCCCATACGCTTCGGGTATAGGATCGATTGCAAATGCTTTAATGTTTGACCATTCTAAAATTTTCCAAATGTCTAGCGCATTTAGAGGGAAAAAGGACAAGAATTGGTTTTGATTAAAATAATTAAACAACTATCAAAGGACAATCCAAGTTCGACGAGGATTGGTCGCTTGTGAGTAGTTGGAAGTATAGTATTGGAAATTATGGAAATGTTTCCATATTGGATGGACCTTATCGACATCATTACGAATAGATAAGATTCTATTAAGAATGAGTTGTCATATGGAACATATGGAAGTGTGTCCATATTGGGAATTGAATATTGAGAAATCTATGACTAGATTAGAAACTTCTATGCAAAAGGATGTTCAAAGAATGTACTTTGAGTGAGAGACATCACGTCTATGGAATTGTCTTGTAACAATCTCCGATAGAGGACTTTGTAATATCATTGGCAATAGTCTTTGTGACTTTGGTGCAGTGACATTACGAAAGGATAGTTGCATAGAATGTTAGAATCTGGCATATTCTATAAGTAGCAAGAATTGATATTCTTACACTTATGGAAAAAGGATTTGGAGTTGTAAAATGAGAAAGATTGGAAATGTGTTCAATGTGATCTATTTCACAAAGTAAGAACCATAGGTAAACATTGTGTGCATGCTAGGTGCATGGGACAAGTGTAATAATTCAAGTAAGAAGTTGATTACCCGAAACGACAAATAATGAGTAATCAATATGGTGATAAATAAAAGGCGTTTTATTTATACTCAAAGGTTTGAGGCCATATGGGATTAGCATTATTCTTGTGTTTCACATTTGCATGTTTTGACTTCCAGAATAATTGAGTTTATTAAGAATAATCGAATTATTCAAACGAGCCACAGTCGTTCATATGTTGGAAGTAGATATGAATAAAGACTGTCGTGAATTGGTGTGTGGAATGTCTAGAAAAGTATTAGACATAAGCAAATGTTTGCTGCAACGTTCATGAGTGCTTATGAATGAGATTTGAGCATTGGATTAGACCCACGCTCACTTGGATCACTCTATGGATTGTATCACGAGTGATTGGTGAGACGATAACATCTTATATTCTTGAAACCGAGATGTGTGAGTTGTATCTTGCGAATCGGTTGCACATTGATAATATGTAAACGCATCAGTAACTTGGTGTTATAAAACATATTGTTGTGTGTGATTCGGTGCGTGAGTACAAGCGAGCATTGTATCAAAGTTTATCCGTTCCTTTTATTCAAAGTAGGATAAAAGCGATATCTTTGGGCCCCTCGATGGTTTAGTGATGACAAACGTAAATGCTCGGCCGGGCTAGGGCTAATTAGATTTGTTCAATTAGTCAGTCGTCATAAATCAGAAATCGAGAAGTAGTACAAAGAGAATGATTTGAAATTATATATCATACGATATCTAGAATGGAGGAATATATGATCCCTTATCTAAGGACACGCGTATTTGATATGATCAGAGTTGACAGCGGCTTTGGAAAGCTACGATTGCAGATCGGGATCCGAAGTCATACGCAAAATAGTTGTTAGACTTATCCAAGTGGGAGACTGTTGGATTAGTGTCTAAGTCCATAACTATTTTGGTATGTACTTGACCCGATGGTGCATGGTCCTTTTGGGTTGCCTTCACCAAAGCAACTTGATTGGAGAAATGAATAAAGAGAGAGAGAATAATATGATTTATTAATATGTTATAAGAATAATATATTAAAGGAGAAATCATATTTGTTTAATTAATATTGGTCGATAATTAATTAAGAATTAGTTTTGTGATCAAATGTAATTAATTAAACTAGAGGGGCTGATTTGTAATTATGTGATAGTTACAAAATAAGGTAAGGATTATCTTTTATATATGGTGGACGAATTTAAGGTTGGAAAGCCTTAGAATTCGAGTATGATAAGGATTCATGGATTATCTTATTGGTTGCTTAATGGATAATCAACTAGATAAGGATAATGACTGAAACCCTATCTCTACACCTATATAAACACCCCTAGGGTTATGAATTCGTGTATCCCTTCCCAAGAAGTCCAAAACACGAATTCTAACCTCCCTCCTCTCTCTATATACCTTCTCCACTTGCTTATGGTGTTTGTGAGCCATTAGAGGAGTGACACTTGTGACTCTTTGCTTTCCAAGGTCAATTCAAGGAGGAATTGGATTGTTATTGCTACATAACAATCAAGGTATGTTCTTAAACCTATTTACATGTGAATTCTGATTTCCATATGCTAGTATTAGGGTTCAAAGTCTTGGATTCAAAGTATGTACAATAGAGAAACCTAGATCCGAGCTTTAGGGTTTGTATGAGTACATATGATGTCTTATGACCAAAACCCATCAGTAATAACCTAACATCATTAGTAAGATTATTCCTATCACAGTCTATATTTTTGACTTGCAATTCTAATTTTTCAACTCTGCTCTTCTTTATTTCTAACTCTCTTCGTGTCTCACTAAGTTGCACATTTAATTTCTTAGCTTCATTACTAGCAGACACAATAACAGAATCAAAATAAGCCACAGTATCATCAAATGAAACAATTTCAGCATTATAAGCAGATAAAGGAATATTAAAAGATTCAAGAATTGTACGTACCTTAGTTGTCATGGGTGATTTGTCAGTGGATTTTGACACAGAGCATCTCCCTGAAATGTTCTCTTCGCAATCCTCAAAGCTTGCGAACATTGCTCCATGTGTGGGATGTGTCATTTCTTCATCATCAGATCCTGAAGACCAGATCTGATAAGTTCCACTCTCTTCTTCAGTCGTTTCTCCCTTCGCAACCAATGACACTCCTTTTGTCTTTGCACGTAACTCTTCAATCTTCTCAGAATAGTATGCCTCATCTTTGACTTTTTCTTTCTTCTCTTCTCTCTTTCGCAACATGCAGTCAGCTGCGAAATGATTCGCACCATTGCAATAATGACAATAGATTCCTGAATCACCTTTCAAGTTTTTCTCTTCATTCGCATTTTTCGGTTTTTCCTCAATTTTCTCCATCTTCTTCCTCTCATCCCCTCCAGTCCTTGTGGTAACATTCTTCGCATCATTCATCTTCCCTTTTGGATTAAAAGGCTTTTTGAAAAACTTTTTAACTCTGTTGTTTGAATAGAATGCCACAGCTTCATCATCGGAATTCATCAAAAATCCTTCATCATCTGATCCATCTTTTTCATCATTTTCTGATACCTTTGAAACTAGAGCCAAAGGACCACCAATAACTAGTTTTGATTCTTCATACATTTCTGAGACCTCAGATTCATGTGTTTTGAGTTGATTGTAGAGATCATTCAATTTGGTTGTATCAAAACTTTGTTGATTCTTAATCATCATGCTCACACTTCGCCACTCCTTGCGAAGTCCCATAATGAAAGTTAAATTGAATTCCATGATAGATCTAGTGATACCGTCATATTGCAGCGAAACACAAGCTCATTCAGACGATCATAGTAACTTTCGAGAGTTTCTGCATCCTTCTGTCTGAATTCCTTCAGTTCAATCAGACATTGCTTCACAGAATTGATCTTCGTCTTTTCGCTACCTTGATACTTCTCTTTTAGAGTATTCCAGATGTCTTTTGCTGTTTTACAACTACGAATGTAATTGTAAACCACAGGAGGAAGAGCACCTCTTAGTTCCTCATGCATCTCTTTTCGTTATTCTTCAGTCGTTTTCGTTGATCTTCAACATCAGGAGATCCAGTGGATGGACCAATTTGTTGAACATTTGCAGGAGCTTGAATTGTTCCATCGATACAATTCCAAAGTTCTTCATCAATTCCATTTAAGTAATCTTCCATTCTATCAGCCCACTGATCATAGTATTCTGGAATTAACATCGGAATTTTGGTTGAAGAACCAAGCAAATGAGAGAAAGAAGTCATCGTGTTCATGTTGAAGTTCGCCATTGATGAACAAACAAAAATTTCTGAAAACTTGAGAACTTGATGAATTTCAGAAATCGATCAAACGAATTGATCAAAAATCGCTAATCGAATACTCAATTTAACAATTCAAATGCATAATCAATTCAAATCTGAAGATCAAAAGTGATTTTCAAAACCAAAATTATGCGGAAATTTTTGAGTAAAATTTGTAACTCAAAAAGCAAATGATTCTTATACGAAAATCAGATCTAAGCAGTTTAAATCCTGCTCTGATACCAATTGTAGAGAATTGTTATCGAGAATTAATATGCGAAACAATAGAATTGAATCATGAATGATAAAGAACACACAAAGTAAATAATAATCAGATCTCGTTTTATTAAGACTGATTACAGAGAAAGCTGAAGTGAGTTTTTGTGTTTCGATATTGTTTCTTCAACTTCAAGCCTAAGTCCCTATTTATAGGGAACTTACAAAAAGTATACTAAGTCATATACAATGAAACTTCGAATGCTACACTTCGCATGTAAAATAGACTTAGTAAAATATATACAAAATGCGAATCATTACAATACAAACTATTCGACTTTTACAACAAACATCTACAGAAAATTTTAACTATTTTTTCCTGAATTATTCTCATAAATGAGCATTAATTAATGAAAAATTAGTAAACAGTAAGAGAAATTCATTAAAATTTTTATTCACGATTAATATGTATTATAAGATATTATGGTAAAGTCAGGGCCGGTCCAAACATATTGTGGGCCCAGGGCAAAATGAAAAAATGGCCCCCAAAGTCATAATTAAAATAAAGATTAATTTAAAAATAAACATATTGTTACAAACTTCACTAATAATATTAAAAACACAGATATGACAACATAATTACAAAAACAACACATTTACAAAAAAAAAAAAAAAAATACTTCTTCAATGCGAGTTTAGATGCAACGTCATTAATATTAATATCAATTTTATCTGATATATCTTTCTCTATATTAAAATTTCAATAATACAAAAGCTTTTTATTAAACAAAAATTCAAGATTGAGACCTAATCTAATCTAATCTAAACAAAAAAAATCAAAAAGAAAAAATCAGAATCTTAGAAGTTAGATCAAACGTTAAAGGCGGAAATCAGAACCACAACAAACAAATTACACATAATCGTCGCAAACTCTAACCTCCAAGTGGGAGGCGTCACAACCGTCACCCATCGATTAATGGGATTAATAAAGTCAAAATTCATGAATATTTAACACCCTCTTCTGATGAATCGGAGTGATGAAAGCGAGATGGAGAGTGAGAAGCAAATTACCAGGATGCTGAAGGGTGAAGGCCATATCGAAATAAAAATAAGAAGCAGATGAGAGAAATCTTGCATTCATGTTATGTTTTATTAACGAGGTTAACAAGTAAAAAGGACGTCGATTCACAAAACAAGTAAATTGATTCGATTCTCCCGTGTCGCCTTTGTGGATGTCGATTCGTGAAAGGCGCATTGGATCATCTGTTCTTACTTCCAGATGCATGTCGGTCCTATTAACTCTATTTTTTTTGGGCTAATTTTGAGTGGGGCTTTCTTGGGCTCCAACTAGACATGTAGATAAATTATATTTATACATATATTTATATCCAAGGAATTTTGGGCTCCTTAGCGACATGGGCCCTGGGTGACCGCCCGGGTTGCCCACCGTCAAGACCGGGCCTGGGTAAAGTTTTATAATTTTTGGACAAGTGTAGCTATTTATTACCAATTTAACCCCTTAACCCTTAATTAAATCGAGAAAAATAATAAATACTCAAGGGAAAATATGTAAAATTTTGCATGGAGTCTCTATGATGTCCAAAAGATGCGAAAATTGTTAAATATCGCTTTAGACATTTATAACTTAATTTTACTATTTATTTTTCTTCCACAAAAATAAATTCGAAATCAACATAAATCTGTCATATAAATGCATGAAACTTCATGAAATGTCTTTAATCAGTGTATGGGTAATATAAGAAATTTTCCAGAAGTTATTGACCGCAAAAAGTATTTATGTGAATTATTGCTATATTTTCTTGCAATAATTATAATAATTCGAGAAAAGTTTATTTTCTGAAAATTTACAGAACTTCTCATTTTGTTGTTGGGATTCTCGGAAAAATTGATTTTGGGCAGAAAATGAGTTTTTTGTATATCTTTGTGAATAAATCTTTTATGAACATATTTGAAAGCTTTTTAACAACATGCTTTGATCATCTAGCATCTAGGCTTGAAGATCATCGCGTGCATGTTGATTTGAAGGCCATACATGAGTTTGAAATGTTCAAAAGTCGTTTTGAAAGAAAACTTTGGTTCATTTTGTGATTTCTCCATGAAAACTAGTATCAAAATGGGTTATTTTGAGTTTGACATAGATTTGGGTCATGGGACTTCACCATTTGCAACATGCATGTTGCTTTTGGGTGAAATCCTACCACCATCATCATCAAAACTGAAGCTCATGAACATGCACACGAATTTTCTAAGAGAAAGGTGTAGAAGAAGGAGGAAATGCAAGAAAACATGTAGAACTTAAAGGAAGATGAAGGAAAATCGTGTTCAACCTTAATAAACACCATTAGATGACGAAGATTTGAGTATATTGAGTGTTCTTGGCCTTATTTGCTACATAATTTCGTGGTTGATAGAGAGAGGAAGAGAGAATAGTGGTGGTGGACAGGTGGAGTGTGAGAGAGAAGAGTGGAAGAGAAGTGAAGTGTGGAGAGATGAACAAAATGATTAAAGCTTGGGGAATGGTTTTCTTGGGAGAAGGGGGCGAAATTTCTAAGAGAGAGGCTCTCTCTCTCTCTCTCTCTCTCTCTCTCTCTCTCTTCTATAGTTTTAAATACATTCCTTCTTACTTTTTACATAATTCTTCTCAATTTATATAAAATGTGTATTTTTTTACATAAATTTTGTTCATGACTCTTAGATATTTAGTTTATGAAAATAAGGGCAATGTTAATGAATTAAATCAATTTCCTTGATTATTTTTTTACATTTTAAATGTTTTAAATTTGATAATATAGAGTTTATAAAAATTTCTATGGGATTTTAATTGTAAAACTTCATAAATTTAAGTTTCTAGGAGTTTTTGGGTTTTAAGGAATTTTGTAAATATTGGGATATCAAAATCAATTGAATTTTGAGACTACAAACTATTTTAGTGTTTCATAACTCTTATTCAAGGTATAAAAATACTTGAAATTTGTTTTTGTCGGTTTATTGGCATTTCTATGTAGTGATTCCGAGATTCAAGGGAAACGTAAGAATCAAGTGTACTAGTCATAGTTTCAACGTTGACTTAAGTTCCTACGAGACAAGGACCTAATTTCTACTACTAGGTCAAGTGCATGATGTGTGTATATGATTCATGCAAATATGTTCGAGTCAAAGAATAGCCCAAATATGGATTGTCACTACAGTTAAATAGTTGTAGAGTTCACATATCAATGTGAAATCTTAGTACACTATCCTTCGATTCTACTTGTTTCCAAGTTTCTAGTAGGTTATTACTTAGCTTCTAGTTACAAAGTCTAGTATGTGATGTGCCTATATGTTCAACTAAGTTTATTCAAATGTAGAATTGTCTTAAATTTTGATAGTTGTCGCAGTCTCCCCAGGTTGAAAGAATTTTGTCCCGAAATTCAATTCGTGACATATTCTATTAGAACTTAGTCGAATACAAGTGTATAGCTGGAGAGTTGGTGACTTGAAGAACCTTTGATTAACTTCTAAAGGGAGAGTAAAATGCTTTAGCTATTATCAGGTTACGGTTTCCCTAATTCGAGTTCTACAATCTAGATTGTGAGAAATTAGGATCATGAAAATCATGATCTAACCATGGGGACCTAGTTGAAAAGATTATCTAGTCAGATATTATCTAACTTAAAAATGTGTTATAAATTTTCTAAAGCATCAAATGCATTGAGTGCTAAGTACGCATTGATCCTTGAGTCGCATTCTAAATCAACACTAACTGTAAATTCTCCGCCTAATAAAGAAGAGATTAAGGAATATTTGCTCACTTCCGCATTGGCTACTAAATCTGGAAAAGATATATTCTGAAACGGGAAGAGGTAGCACAAATGAAATAAAAACAATCAAGGGCAAGTTCCTATGGATACGTACTAAGGGTAGGCAACGATGTTTTGGTACATCTCAAATGTAAAGGCTATTTAAGTGTCATATACAAAATAAATTACGAAACAATCGAGGATTTCCGAAGCTATAATTTCTACTACAGGTACTCTTACTA
This sequence comes from Lactuca sativa, assembly GCF_002870075.4. NCBI lineage: Eukaryota > Viridiplantae > Streptophyta > Magnoliopsida > Asterales > Asteraceae > Lactuca > Lactuca sativa. Next base: position 119,615,444 of record NC_056625.2, on the reverse strand, counting down.
TAATAGAACCATAATTGAAAAATATAGTTAGAGAGGCGTTGTTTCTAATGAATGCGGTGAAAGTTTATGATATTTTAAATCACATTATATAGGTAACATCTTGAGCGTTTGGAAATGATAAGTAATCTCACTGTTATTGAAATGTGTGATAATTCCAAGAGAATGAAGATACATCTTTGGCGATCAAACAAAGTAGTAAGATAATAAAGATATTAATTAAGGCTAAATTTTTAAGTCATCAATAAGGGAATTTATACATAAATATTTTTATTACTCTTTTGAAAAAAAATTCTAATTGTCTTATTCAAGACAAATAGACATTTAAGAGGAGTCATGGTATTTATGAAAAAAAAATTGAGAGTTTAGGAATTCATTGGAGATTACAAAGTAGAATGCTATTTTAAGAAAGGAGTAAAGATATCGATCATTCAAAATAGTGCATTCTTAATTCAGTGATTATACCAAAAACAATCATTTTAAGGATAGATAATCATAATATTTAAACCTTTTTATTTTTTTAAGAAGAAGAAACAGAAGAAAATATATCCTTCACATATACTTTCTGATTTTAGAAAAATGATAAGCACAAGGGTATTAATCTTGTGTATTAATTATAAGGAAAATACAATGAAAATTATATTTTAAATCAAATTTCTAAATTCAGAACAAAAGAACAAATATAAATAAGGATTACTCGTTTACAATAGATTTCAAAATTATGCCTCATGACTATACACATATTAATCACTCAGAACGAAAAGGTAGAATTCTAGTCTGTATGCGTATGAATATGGTACTAAGGGAAGAAAAATAGATAAAAAAAAATTTAGACCACGTATTGTGTTATTATTAGGAGTGCGCAAGATCTCAAATTAGATAGAGAGCAATAAATAAAGTGCGAGTGAAAGAAATGGAGGGTAGCACCAACAATGATTGCTATTGTTAAAATTTTAAGGACAATGTCCGTAAGTAGATTTAAAACATAGGTTGAGATATATCTCAAACTTCAATCCTTGATGTATGATGGTGATTAAATAGACATGTGGAGATTTTAAAGCGTTTGCTAAATATTCATGAGTTATCTATAAAGTTAAACTTCATTTATGAAAAAAGAAGACACACTACCACTAGTAATTGAAAATATGAAAGCTTTGACTTTTTAGACTGGATTCCAAGTATGGTTAAAACGGATAAGGTAAAGACCCAACATATTTAGATGAATAATTGTGCATTGTCGAAAGTGCGTCACTGGAAGTTTAAAAGTGAACACTAAGTTTTGCAATGCTGTAAGTTTTAGAAACACGGATTATAAAACTAATTTGAAATAAAATAAAAAAATGAGGTGTGTTGGAAATTTAGAAATTAGAGATATCTTAGAAACATGTGTGAAGTAGAAAGTTGCAGAAAAATCATATTGGATTTCAAGAAAACACATTTAATTAAAGTACAATGCCTAGATGAGGAAGTGGTCAAAAGAGCCAAAACAAAAGTGGTTTGAAAGATCCAGTGAAGCTTTTACACGTAATATGAACTTCAATGTCCCGTGTTTAAGTTTTATAGCATAGAGTTTAAACACTTTTATAAAAGGAAATGTTTCTAAGTTTTTCAAAAACGTGCCAAAATGGTAAGAAAGGTTTAAAATGGTTTATATGCCCTTATTAAGCACATATATCCATTGCCATGGATTTGAAATGAAATTGAAATAGCAAGGTTAAAACCAATATTGGTTAAATTGAGTTTTCAAGAAAAGTGTTAAGTTAAAGCAAGTTGTCAAAAGTAAAGTTGGTTGTTTTTAGCGAGAAATATGGCTTACATTGTTAGGAAAAGATAAAGGACAAGAATAATTGCTTGTAAAATATTTTATGGTGTCAATGAAGTTTCGCGACCTTTTATAGTGGTCAAAGATTAAGTTATAGGTTTGGTGTCTGGCTCTCGACGTAATAGTATGTAACCCTTTATAACTATAGAAATGTTAGTAATGTCGTTAAGGCTCAAACGAATGTATGAAATTAATAAGGTTCGAAGGAGGATTTGTAATTTGTAGGAAGGATTCATATAATAAAGTAGTGCAATGTTTGACCGGGCATAAAAAATTAAGGTTGGTGTTGTGTGTGAAACATGTTAGTAATTTTGAAAGTGTAAGATGATGATATATTTGTGATAATCACTAGTGCATCTAGGGGTCTTGAACTAAGGCTTGTAAATTTTACCATAAGAGGAATGTTTTGTGCTTGAATTAGGATATTCGAAGTAAATATGGTAGGGTAAAAACTACGTAAAGAGAAGATTTTGGGTCAAAGGGATATCCTATGTTATGTTTTAAGCTCAAGGTGGAAACAACCTAGAGCTAAATCGTAGCGTCAAAGGAAGGTCTCACATATTAGTAATAATGGGTAAAACCTTCGTGTCTCCACGTGAGTCGAATCCGGAATGCCTGCCAATGGTATCCAAGTGATTACTTAGTGGCGACTCATCTACCTCCTTATGCGATGCTCCAATTCCGTGACGGTATTGGAACGCTTTTGCTATTTGTAACTCTAGTACGAAGATGATGAAGAGGCATTGAGGTATAATTGGTATTGGTTTCGACATAGGATTATTACGAGTTTCTATCTAGCTACTAACCTTACGTCTAAAGTCAATAGCTACCAAGGAATACTTATTCTTGGTACTAACTGGATTGCTCCTAGAGTGGCTAGTGATATAACCTAATTGGTTAGCCTAGCACTTGATAAGTATAAGAATATTTCAAAATAAAGACATTGTGATAAAAGTGCACTTAGTTTTTAAGTGTACCTAGATGAATGCCTATAATATGCAATGCCCATACACACACCGAAAATTTTTGTTTTTCAAAAGTTTAAGTTGAAAATCATTTTGAACATAATTCTTCTATAACTATTTCTAGCCTGACATTAATTTTCCTTAATTAAGCATAGTTGGACAAGCTATACTTAATTAATGTCCAATAATGCATACTCGGATTAGTTATACCAATAGTATGTTCAGTATTTAAAAAAAAACATTTTGAATTTTTTTGGCTATAGTTGTGGTTCTCCAAAGGAAAATCGGTATTCTTTATAACCTTCGACTCTCATACCATTTCTGTCACACCCCACTAAAGCGGAAACACGGGGCGAGGCAGTACAAAGGGTCTCATAGCAAAAGTACAAAGACAACACCAACCATAGTATTAAAAACTTTACAAATTACAATAAGTTTGAAAAACTTTTAAAAGTAATTACAACGTATTTAAATAGAACAACACATGCAAATGCTCCTACAAATGTTGTGTCTCTACGTGCCTCATACTAGGTGATTCCTGAAAAAGCATGTAAAACATATGACAACTATAGAAATAGTTGGTAGTTAAAAGATTAAAAACAATATTGGTTCATAAATCGAAATCAAAGTTTTGATAAAAGTTTCCATGAATAAAAATATATTGCTAAAATTAGTAAATAAGTTTGCATAAACAAAGTTCGTTGTCATCATGAGAAATAAAGTACGTTGCCCAAATGAGATGCAATGTTCATATCCTCATGGGAAATAAAGTTCATTGCTAAAATGAGTAAACAAGTTTCATTGCTATAATGAGCAAACAAGTTCATTGCTAAGACAAGTAAATAACTTTCCAGTAATAAAAGTTCGTTGATATAATGAGAAACAAAGTTTATTGCTATAATAAGTAAACAAGTTTGTGTGGATATAAGCAAACACTGAGTTCATAAACAAGCCTATGATTGACGTCCTATCAAGATCTATGCTTATCGTTTCATAGATTAATATGGTATCATGCACTCAAGCAATCGGGCGAGTGAAGTGTTGTCAGTTCCTAATAACGCTATCCATATGACCATTGGCTCAAAGAGTTGATGGTTGGAGTAAAGTGGAAGTGACTTAAGACGATAAGGCCTCATGTTTCAAGTTTCATAAACATACATAGCAAAATATAGCAATCAAGTTTGATACAAATCAATTTAAATACAATGAACAATAAATAGTTTTTCGGACATGCTTTTCCACCTCAAAACATAAAAACTAAAAATAGGGGGATGTGTGAATACTCATAATGCTTTGAGATGATGCAAATGATGCCTTGAACTAAGTTCCACTTGTACCACTATCGATTCATACACGATGTTACACACTAATGAGTCTCTAATAGAAATATAATACTAGTATACTTACTACTACAATAAAATTATGCCAATATTGTGTCAAAGTTAGGTTTTGTATAAGTTGCAAATATTTTTCTAAAAATTCAAATTTCCATATACCAATTGACTTATTAACATTTACAAGTGACAATCCCATTTTTGTGTTATTGTTTGTAATGCATTTTAACACTTTTGGAAGGGTTTTACAAGCTAAAAATCCAAAACTAAATCAAATAAGTTCTAAAAATTTCCAAACTTTACATTTTAGTTCTAAGTATAATTTAGAACCCTCCTGTAGTTTTTATGATTTATAAATATGTTTAACTATTTTTCCACCATTTAATTCCTTGTAAAGATCATAAAATTGGGAAAGATAATAAAAAGTTAATAAAAATTCCCAATCTTTTCGTAAAACTGTTATACAATGTATATAAAGTGGGAAAAATACTCAAATTAATTTTCAAAAAGTTTAACCCGATTTAATGACTTTTGTGTGTTTATTCTAACAAAAATAGTGATAATTAGAAAACAGTTTCTAAGATTTCCCAAACTTTTTTTACTAGTGTTATTTGACATATAAAAGCTGAGAAAAATATAAAAGTTGGTTGTCAAATAATTTAGATATTCTCTTTGTTTTATTTACTTAAATAAGCATTAATTCATGAATAATTATTAAAAAGTAAATGAAAATTACCAAACTTTTTGTATAATTCATATAAAGCATAAATAAGTTGGGAAAAGTACCAAAATTTATTTTCATATAATGGAGTCTGAGTTTTGGATTTATGTGTTTTTAATGTATGAAATATAGCATAAATGTTAAAGGATTAGAAAATTCTTCAAAACTGATTTTTGAATAACTTAACCTGTTTTTATGATTTTTATGTATTTATTCTATTACAAACTAAAATAAATAGTAAACTATTTAGAAAACTACCCAAATTTTTTATTTGTGGCTAACCTATAATAGAAGATGTTATGGAAGTTTATTATAATATTTAGAACAGTTTAACTATTTTTTCCTGATTTATTCTCATAAATGAGCATTAATTCATGAAAAATTAGTAACTAGTAACAGAAATTCATTAAACTTTTTATTCACTATTAATGTGTACTATAAGATATTATGGTAAAGTTTTATAATTTTTGGGCAAGTATAGCTTTTTATTACCGATTTAACCCCTTAAACCTTCATTAAATCGGGAAAAATAATAAATACTCAAGGAAAAATCTGTAAATTTTTTAATGGAGTGGTCATGATGTATAAAAGATATGAAAATTGTTAAATATCGCTTTGGAAAATTATAACTTAATTTTACTATTTATTTTTCTTCAAAAAAAAATAAATTCAAAATCAATAGAAATCTGTCATATAAATGCATGAAACTTCATGAGACGTCTTTAATCGGTTTATGGGTAATATCAGAAGTTTTCCAGAATTTATTAACTGCAAAAAGTATTTTATGTGAATTATTGATATTTTTTCTTTCAATAATTATAATAACTTGAGAAAAGTAATTTATTTTCTAAAAATTTCCAGAAATTCTCATTTTGTTGTTGGGATTATGGGAAAAAATGGTTTTCGGCAGAAAATGAGTTTTTGGTATTTTTTGGAGAATAAATCTTTTATGAACATATTTGAAAGCTTTTTAACAACATTCTTTGATCATCTATCATATATGCTTGAAGATCATCATATGCATGTTGATTTGAAGGTCATACATGAGTTTGAAATATTCAAAAGTCATTTTTGAAAGAAAACTTCGGTTCATATTGTGTTTTCTCCATGAAAACTAGTATCAAAATGGGTTATTTTGAGTTTGACGTAGATTTGGGTCATGAGACTTCACCATTTGCAACATGCATGTTGCTTTTTGGTGAAATCCTACCACCATCATCATCAAAACTGAAGTTCATGAACATGCACACGAATTTTCTAAGAGAAAGGTGTAGAAGAAGGAAATGCAAGAAAGCATGTAAAACTTAAAGGAATTTGAAGGAAAATCGTGTTCAACCTTAATAAACACCACTAGATGATGAAGATTTGAGTATATTGAGTGTTCTTGGCTTTATTTTCTAGAGAATTTCGTGGTTGATAGAGAGAGGAAGAGAGAATAGTGGTAGTGGAGTGTGAGAGAGAAGAGTGGAAGAGAATTGAAGTGTGGAGAGATGAACAAAATGATTAAAGCTTGGGGAATGGTTTTCTTGGGAGAATGGGGGGGGGGAGGGTGAAATTTCTAAGAGAGAGGCTCCCTCTCTCTTCTATAATTTTAAATACATTCCCTCTTAATGTTTACATAATTCTTCTCAATTTACATAAAATATGTATATTTTAATATAAATTTTGTTCATGATTCTTAGATTTTAGTTTATGAAAATAAGGGTAATGTTAACGAGTTAAATCAATTTCCTTGATTATATTTCCACATTTTTAAATTTGATAGTATAGAGTTTATAAAAATTTCTATGGGGTTTTAATTGTAAAACTTCATAAATTTAAGTTTTTAGGACTTTTTGGGTTTTAAGGAATTTTGTAAATATTTGGATATCAAAATTAATTTAATTTTGAGACTACAAACTATTTTAGAGTTTCATAACTCTTATTCAAGTTATAAAAATACTTGAAATTTGTTTTTGTCGATTTGTTGACATTTCAGTGTAGTGATTCCGGGATTCAAGGGATACGTAAGAATCAAGTATACTAGTCATAGTTTCAATGTTGACTTAAGTTCCTATGAGACTCGAACCTAATTTCTACTACTAGGTCAAGTGCATGATGTGTGTATATGATTCATGCAAAGATGTTCGAGTCAAAGAATGACCCGAATATGGAGAGTCACTATAGTTAAATAGTTGTAGAATTCACATATCAATATGAAATCTAAGTACATTATCCTTCGATTCTAGTTGTTTCCAAGTTTCTAGAAGGTTATATGTGACATCCTCATTTTTCACGGCCAGAAAAGACCGATTGTTTATGCTTTGTTTGAAAATCAGATTATCTTTTAAAGAAACATGTTATGGAATTTGTTCCGAGAAAAACATTATAAATACGTTATCAAATCATTTCTGAAGAAATGTATTTTATTCCTTTTAAAACGTTGGTATGTCATCGTCAATACAAAAACATAAGCATAAACAGACCTTACATTCATTTACACTAGTGATCTACATTTCCTTAATCTCTCAGCAAATTGTAGCTTTTTATCGACACATGTGATACAATTAAACTAAGTGGGTCAAGTTGGGAAACCTGGTGAGTACATAGGGATTTCAATCCCACAATGTTATATATATATATATATATATATATATATATATATATATATATATATATTAGAAGTCACAAGTATACAATTTCACCATGTATAAACAACTCTTACCCCACCCTGTCAATCCTCTCAACGACATTGTCCATACTCTCGGATCTAAAATTTACCGTTTTACTTAATCCATACTCCCATATCAAGTATGTCTAATCCATGCTCTCAGATCAATAATGGAGCCCATTCCATACTCTCAGACTAGGGACAGTTGACTATGCCTCAATTCATACTCTCAGATTAATGTCAAATAACTATGTCCTATCCATACTCTCGAACTAAGGACAATTGTCTATGTCTAAATCCATACTCCCGGATTAATGAAAAATAACTATGTCCTATCCATACTCTCATACTAAGGACAAACGACCATGTCTAATCCATGCTCCCGGATCAATGACATATTTAAAAGTTCTATTCTCCGTGTATATCTCACTCGTACTCATAAGAAGATACTACACAATATGCCTCATAATTAATTTAGGTTTACTCTTTATCCTAAATCATCATATATTATCAGGTATGTTCTTTAATATGTATTTTAGGCAACATCAAATAATTCGCACATAAACATATATTTAATACTTCAGTCAATACTTGTATTAAAATCATGTTTATGAAAGAGCCTATGCACTCACAAATAAACTTTTTAACAAATATTTAACTCTTTAACATATATTTAATACTTGTATTAAAATCATGTTCATGAAAGGGACTATGCACTAACTTGTTAAAGTGATGATTCCAAACCCGGGCAGCACTTCGCTTCTAACGATTCTATTTTCCTTCGACGAAACCTAACATTATTATCACTAAGTTTTAGTCTAATCTTTATTGCGACTAATTATTAGTATAGATTCATCATTAACTCAAAGTCTACTTTCATTATCTATCAAGTAAGGAACAACCAGGTAGGATCATATCGGAGGTAGGGTCCGTTTGGTATACGAAGTATACTATTTGGAAATCCCACTTTAAACACCTCACTAAATCACAGCCTAGACATCATCTCCGTAAGTAGATCAATCAATAAAACGACTTTGTATCACTGATAAATCTTATTTATAGGTTCATAATAACAATATTATATTTAAATATAAGCTATATTTAAAGTAAGGTAGGCGTCTCTCACTTATAACGGGTTTTGTAAAAACCGGGTTTCGCTGGAGCAGAGCTTTTGAGCCGAAAAGCACTTTTTCTCGGAGCCTTCGGGTGCTCCGAGGCTTTCCTCTAGCACCTTGAGGTTACTAGGGATTTAGAGGGGTTTTGGGAGTCTAGAGAGAAGTTAGAGAGAGAAAGAAAGGCTTATGGTGTGAAGAAAATATGAAGAATTCAACCTTTATTTATAGGGGTTTGATCATAGAGTAGGCCATAAGTTTCATCTGTATCTTCTGCGTATGATATCCATATTCTACGTTATTTATATCCACACATTGGTGTTTATGAGTACTACAAATTTCATTTAGATCCCATCGGCTAGTTCTCATTCTATCTCAGATGTACAAAATTGTATTGAATTCGCCGCGCTCGAAGAGTATGGACTAAGTTTCATCCATATCTTTAACATACAAGCTCTATTATCGATGTTCTTTATATCCATGCGTTGGTATTTACGAGTAATACAAATTTCATTTAGACCCCTTCGGATAATTCTCATTCTATCTCAGATTTACAAAACTGTATCGAATTCGCCGCGCTCGAAGAGTAGGGACTAAGTTTCATCGATATCTTTCGCATACGAGCTCCGTTTTTGTCTGTCATTTTATCGTTGAGCTTCTATTAATGAGATATTCATTTCTCATTTAGGTTGCGTCGGCCAAAAATCGATCGATCTAAAATTCAAAATTTCGGGTTGTGTACTGTTATGTCAAGTCTTAGAAAAATCATGACTTCCTCATACGAAGTCAGATTTGAGCGTTCTTTTTATGAACACTCTCGGTTTAACGTATACTAGAACATTCTTTTAGATCGTTAAGGCTAAAAATTAATTTATCGCAAATTCACTTTTTACGTTACGCGGTGTCGTGTCGGTTTAGCCGTAAAACTTCGACAGGTCATAACTTTTTTGTTATAACTCGGATTTTGACGTTCTTTATATGTACGGAACCCTTATGACATATATACTATAAACTGGTTAATATTATTTATTCTAAATAATCTTCTATCGAAAAGTCATTTTTGACGCTTATTGTCTCAAAATTGACTAGCCCGTATCTGCGGGCCTTACATTATAACTTGGCTTTTAGTTACAAAGTCTAGTATGTGTCGTTCCTATATGTGCAACTAAGTTTATTCAAATCTAGATCTATCTCAAATTTTGACGGTTGTCACAATTTTGGTAATATTGTTGCATATTTACTGATTTGAACTCGTATCTGGGGCTATTTACTATAGTTAGGGTTCCGATTTTTGGCAAAAATTGACTTATTTTTAGTGTTTAGACTTATATTTTTGCTTCAAATTATTCGATTACATGCCCTAAACAAACCCCTGACTTGATTACAGATGAATATGGCTTGATTTTGGTTCGAATTTACACAGATTACTCGACAAGTTCATCGACCACGACGACTCGTTGTGTTCTTTGTCGTGTCAGTAATTTTTGACTTTATTCGGTTTGTTTTTGATTTCTAATCTTTAATATTGTTGCTTGGTTTGTTGTTTTTGTTTCTTTTGCAAATTATGGCCAGCCGATCAAGGAGGAACCAACTCGGGAGTTGCCTCGATTTCTCGTGGTACACTTTCACTCGAGTCGTGAGTCCAAGAGTGCTTGCACAATGGAACGGAATGCTCGAGTGGATGAAACAATGCAAAGTTCATGTACCAGCTGTAGTTGATTGGGGTGGATAGATCGAGTCGGACTGTTAGAGGCTATCGGGCCGTTTATGGTTCAAACTTTGGATGGAGTTCAAGGAAGGTTGATGTGTGTGGCATGGAGGTGTTTTTTTCATATCCAATAAATTGTCTACACAGAGATGGTAATTGAATTTTTTTGCGACGGTTGCATTTAGAAGGCAAATTGGAGCACTTGAGTAAGGAAATCTTACCTTTTGTTTTGGAGGGGAAAGGTACGAGCTTAGCCTAGCCGAGTTTGCGATGCAGACGGAAATTTATCTCTCCCTCAAAGTCCATACTGAATCCTATCTTGAGTTTATCACAAGTTGCATCCGAACCACATAAGATTTCAAAGATGATACGTATTGGCCAACAATCGCTAATGGTGTGTACAACAAGGGGACCACACAAGAGAGCAACATCCGGTCACCCATCCACCGCCTCTTGCATAGATGATATCTGCATATTTAGCTATATATCTAATATAGATTTTTATTATGTATTAGCTAATTATTTGCATATTATGGACAAATGGTACTTAATAGTGTTTAAATTGTATTTTCAGTCCAAAAGATATGCTCGGAAGCAAAAAGGAAGCAGGAGAGGCGATCGGAAGCTCGGGAACTAAAGAGAGAAGAAAAGAGCCAAATTCTAAAGCTACTCGTCGAGTAGGGACGTCTACTCGACGAGTACCCACGAAGGTTCGCGTAGCAATATGTAAAGTCCTTGACGTATACTGATTCCACAAAGGGGACTCGACAAGTCGGTTAGCTACTCGACGAGTAGCCTCTGTTAGGTGAAATCTATAAATAGAAGTCACAATCCCGAATTGAGGGGTTCTCTGGAAAACCCTTGAAGGCGAAGCTGCAATTGAGGTACAGCTGGAACCCTAGAAACTCAAAGATCAAGTCTAAGCATTTGATTTTGGGAAGATTAAAGGCAATTCAAGTGTATTCTTACTTAAACCTTTGATTGAATCATGTTTAAACTTATGAATTTCGTTTTTAAGTTTATTGTTACCGCAATTATGAACTAAACGTTTGTCTTCTGTTTAAGGTAGATGATTTTGTGAACATGGATTGATTTTATGGTTAGGATTAATTTAATTTGGTGATATTGTTTTGTTAAGCTTGTTAAATAACCTTATGCATTAACCATGGTTATTTTCTGTTAATTGACAAGTAATTAAGCTGCATGAACATCTCTTAATTGCTTACCTCATGTGATATATGTGACAACATTGTTATGTTCCCAGTAATAGCGAATGTGAAACTAGGATTAATTAGATAATAGGTAAATTAATGTGTGAGCTTGTGTGATAAACCATCAACAAGAGGTTAAGTGAATTATTAATTTAACTAACCACTACAAGTCTTACTTAATCCGAATTAATAAACTAGGAAATTTATTAATTTAGAAAACTGGCCATTGCATGAATTAATCTGTTTTCTAAGGATTAGTAATAGCGAACATGAACCTAAGCATCTTAATCGGTAGCCAATGAAAAGTTAATCTGACACATTTACCATAAAATCAACCATAGGATCAAATGATTCAAACTTAAACAAAAGTCTATTTTATTATTGAATTTAGTTGAGTTTTACTTGTCTTAGTTGTTAGTTGCTTAGTTAAGTGTTTGTTAAGTTTTAGTTAAGTTTCTAGTCTTGCAAAACTAGAGAAAACCTTACTTTTTACTTGTTTTTTGATAATATTAGTAATTAGGTTAATTTCCGTTCCCTGAGTTTGATACCCTACTTATTTAACTATACCATAATTGATAGGTCCACTGTCTTTGTGTGCCTAATTCATATTTAAAGAGTAGGATAAAACTTAGTTTGTTTCACACACATCAAGTTTTTGGCGCCGTTGCCGGGGAACGGTTCAAAAATTAATTCTAATTTCTAGTATTATAGACCCTTTGTGTGAGATCTATCTTGCACAAAGTTACTGCTTTAGTAATTTAGTTATTAGGATAAGTTTTAAGTTTTTCTGTTTTTAGAGTTTTTGTTTAATTTTTGTTCTGTTTTAGCCTTGAACTCGCCGAGTGCAGTCGAAGCTACTCGACGAGTCCATCGCTGAATACATAGTTTCGTTTTTAGTTTATTTTTGTTCTTTTTATGCGTGTTTTCTTTTTTGTTTGCAGTTCATTTATGACCAGAGGAGGAGGTACACCTTTGATTCTACCACTTGAAGACCCAAAAGCAACTTTGAAGAAAAACAAAGGCAAAACCTTAGGAGAAACCGCAACATCGAAGAATTCGCCTTTAAAGAATCTCAAGTCTGTTTTTTAGTAAGAAAAAGGGCAAGAAAGAGGGGGAATCCAACATCTCTTCAGTAGTAGACGAAGACCCGAAGAAGGAAGATACCAAGAACGAATCCGAAAGGGAAGAAACCGAATCCGAAGAAGGACGCAATTTAGAAGGCGAACTAGCTAACCCCATGGATAACATTGAAGATGTTCCCATGGGAGAATGGAAGATAAGAATACGTGATGATACCAACCCAGGACCTGTGCAACTCGCAATTCCTGCAACTGCCACTTTTGAACTTAAAGGCCACATACTTTCTCAACTTAAGGAGATCCCATTCTATAGGAAGGATCATGAAGACGCATACAAGCATCTAGATGAGGTCAACGATATAGCCGACTACTTCAATGTCCCTAATGTGGGATGCAACACCGTCTTGCTTCATATGCTACTGGTCACGTTCAAGGGAGCCGCGAAAGATTGGCTAAAATCACTCCCTCCCGGATCCATCACCACTTGGGCCAAGATGAAAGAGGAATTTATTGACCAATTTTCCCTCCCTTAAAAATAGCCAAGTTAAAGAAGGCCATAGCAAACTTTGAGCAACAAGCAGGAGAGTCACTATATGAGGCATGGGAAAGGTACAAAGGCTTACTAAGGAACTGCCCACATCATGATCTAAATAGTCAACAAGAAGTATCCATTTTCTATGATGGAGTAAATGTAACAACTAGTCAGCTCCTTGATTCACAAGGACCTCTCACAAAGAAAGCACCCCCAGTGATAAAGGAGCTGATTGAAGAATTCTCTAAGAACCCTAGAGAATATCATAACCCAAGGAATGAACCAAGTCGAGGGGTGCTGAACTCAGTTAATGATAACATGGTAGCAGTGATGGCTAAGTTAGAGAATTTGGACCGAAGAATGACTAAGATGGACCAATCCATCCAGGTCATTAGAGTGGGATGTGAAAATTGTAGAGGACCTCACCTCACTAAAGATTGTGATCTTGACGAGAACGGGAACCAGAAGGTGCAAGTGTGCTATTTGAGTGGTGATAGGATTGATCACAATTAACGAAAACCAAAAAAAGAATGGCTACCTTATGATGAGTACAAAAAGGCAAAGGAGGAGAAGTATAAGCAAAAAGAAAGGGGATTTTATCAAAAAGAAGAACTAGTACTGGAGAAGAAATCTGATTTGGAGGATATGTTCACAAGATTTGTAGCCGCGTCCGAGAAAAGGCACAATGATATCGACGCTGAAATGAAGGAGCAATGAAATATGCTTAGAGAGCACCAATCTATGATGATGGATCAACAAAATATGCTCAGAAATCAGCAAGCATCTATTCATAACATTGAAAAATAGCTAGGCCATCTTGCAAAACAAATCAACCAAAGAGCAACCGGTGAACTTCCTAGCAATACCGAACAGAATCCCAGAATGGCCCATGTGAAGGCAATAACAACAGATTCTGAAACAATTTTAACTCCTCTGAACCCTGTCCAGAAGAACCCCAACAAGGTGCAAAGTGCAAACAAAAGAGGAAAATAGCTAGGAATCGAGTAAACCCGACTCGACTCGCCGAGTTGCCAACAAGGACTCGACGAGTCCAAAAGCTGATGACACAAGCAGCTTTCTTTTGAAACCTTACCGAGCCCCTTTGCCATATCCGAGCCGAGCCATACCTAATGAGCAGATTTAAGAATATAGAAGGTTTATGGAGCACATAAGGGCATTTCAAGTGAATATTCTGTTTATTGAAACGATACTTCAAACGCCAAAATATGTAATTTTGTTGAAGAGCCTCATTACATCTAGAAAATATATGGTAGAAGTGGCTGAGATAGTATTGAATGAACTTCCATAAAAGAGGGGCGATCCGGGAAGCATCACTGTGCCTTGTCAATTTGGGAACATAATGACCACATGAGCATTGGCTGATTCAGGGGAAAGTATTAATATTATGCCATATTCCTTCTTCCAAAAGTTAAACCTTCCGGTCCCAAAGCCTATTCATATGAAAATCCATTTGGCCGACAAAACAACAATACATCCAATGGGAGTGTGTGAAGATCTTCTTATTAAAGCTGATAAACTTGTATTTCCTGTTGACTTCATAATATTAGACATGGATGAGGACCTTAAAGTGTAACAATGTAAATTTTCAAACAATTTTTCATTTTTAAAACATAATTTCATTCATAACAAAATCCATTGTATCACATATTATTTTAATAAACAACCCCAGAATCTCAAGTACATAAATCTTCATCGGTGTGTACAGATCATACCGGCGCCTTCCCGCGACCCTCTCTAGTACCTGAAACACATATCACGTAACACGGTAAGCATAAATGCTTAGTGAGTTCCCAAAAATACCACATACAACACATACGCCACTCAAGGTCATATCTCTATGGGACCTTCCGATCCATGTGTCTCAGGGGACTTCCGTCCCAACCCAGGTAGACCTTCTGGTCCTACCCATAATGACCTTCCGGTCCTCCTCATGGACCTTCCGGTCTGTCTCATCTTGACCTTCCGGTCCATACCCTATTGACCTTCCGATCCGTATCATGATGATCTTCCGGTCCATTCCATGCTACTTATAACATAACATAACACATACATATCACATATCAACATATATTACATACTCTGCATATCATGTAAGACCTTCCGGTCACACATAATTACCACTCTAGGTAAAGTATAGTGAGATGACTCACCTCTATAACGCCCGTAGATCCGGGATAGTCAATTTAGAGATAATAGGGATCGAAAATGACTTTTCAGCAAAAGATTATTTATAATAAATAGTCTTAACCAAGTTGTAGAATATGTCTCAAGGTTTCCGTACATATAAAGAACGCCGAAATCCGAGTTATAACGAAGAAGTTATGGCCCGTCGAAGTTTTATGGCAAAACCGGCACAACACCGGGAAGCGTAAATAGTAAATTTACGATGGAGCGACTTTTAGCCTTGGCAATCTAAACCAAAGTTGTAGTATACGTTAAACCGAGAACATCCATTATGAGGAAGTTATGATTTTTCTAAGATTCGGCTTAGCAGTACACGGCCCGAAACTCGAATTTTAGTTCGAGCGGTTTTTGGCTTACGCGACCTAAATGAGAGTTGAAGATCTCATTAATAGGAACTCAACAGTAAAAATATAGACAAAAACGGAGTCTATATGAAGGAGTTATGAATTCTTCGCGGTCATTTAACAGTCTAAATGCCTCCTACTATTAAATTTGAGATCGGTCGAGAATTAGCCGATGGAGTCTAAAGGAAAGTTGTAGATCTTGATTTTACCTACGCGTTGAAAAAAAGAACATAAAAAACGGAGCTCGTATGCGAGAGTTATGATTTTTCTAAGTTTGAAGGCTGATACGCGATAGGGGTGACATGACACCACCAGAATTGGACACGTGGCACCACCAAAAGGCTGCCACATGCCCTAACTCGGCGAGTCCATCAGGAATTCACCCTATAAATAGAGGTGTCGGGTCTTGCCATTTCTTCACACCTCTCAAACCTTCTTTCTCTCTCTACACTCTCTCTCTAAGCTCCCTAACCCCCCTAAAAGCCTAGGTAAACCCCCAACACCCGAAGGAAGCCCCAAGGCTCCCGAAGTCCCGAGAAAAGAGCCTTTCGGCTCGGGAACGCTGCTCTAACGAAGCCCGGTTTTTGCGAAAAACCCGCTGTAACTGAGCTACGCCTACGCTATTTTTTATATAGCTTCTAATTAATTATAGTAACATTATTAGGACCTTAAAATAATTATTTGGGCTATTATTATGAGTTATATTGAGTATTATTGAACGCTTATATAATAATAATAATACCTAGACTATTAATTATATAAACTACGTGCTATGTGTGAATATTATCTGTATAATTGCTATCTATGCTGAATGAACGATTTTATACATGTTTTAAATGATTTAAACTGTATATGTATTTTATATCTATGATAATGTTGGGGTAAAACATGGGTAGATGTAATAGATAGAGTATGAGTTGGATGATGAGTTGAGAGGTGAAATAGACCGTGAGGTGAGGGTGAGAGGTGGACGATGTGAGAAGCCTTTTTCCCAAATGATGGCCCCGTTATTCAGCAGAGTATGGATGACAACCACGAACTATTCTAGACAGTCCAGTGGAACACTAGCAGGCTCGCAACCTGTAGGTGTTGTGAACGATGTGTTCACCGGTATACTCTAAAAACCCATTGACACGTATTGCGAGTGGATACTGTCGATAAACGAAATAGCCCTGGCAGCTATGGATTTAGTGTCATTTGAGCAAACCCTGGCAGCTATGGATTTAGTGCCCGTTGAGTAAACCCTGACAACGATGGATTTCGTGCTGATTCCTTAGGATGATCCTTAGGATTGAATTAACGAGGAGTAGTTGATTCTTAGGGTAGACCCTTAAGAGTAAAGAAGATAATGGGGATGGGTAATCGGGTTAACTGTTTGACGATTAGACATAATAATTATATTATTATGGGTTGAAAACCCTATGTACTCACTAGGTTTCCCAACCTGACCCACTCAGCTTATTTATATCACAGGTGTTGATAAGAAGTCACATTACACTGAGAGATTAAGGAGATATAGATCACTAGTGATAATGAATGTAAATTCTGTTTATGCTTATGTTTATGTATTGACGATGACATCCCAAATGCTTTAAAATGAATAAAAATACATTTCTTTAGAAATGCTTTGATAACGTATTTATGATGTTTTACTGGGAACAAATTCCACGACATTTTTATTAGAAGAAGTACTCTGATTTTTATAAAGCATAAACAAAATCGGTCTTTTCTGGCCGTGAAAAATGGGGGTGTCACAGTTGGTATCAGAGCATTAGTTTAAGCGAACTAGGAATTTTTAGGATTTCTAGACTTAAACTTAGAATGCTAAGCGATGATTGTGAGCTGTGAGCACTAGCTTATGTAGGAAGTATGCCTAATATGCTTTTATGTGCTAAATTATTTATGATGCTAAATGTATGATCGAATCTATGGTCTGTTGCTGACTGGATCTAGAAACTTTATGTGTTCATATTTCTAAATGTTTAATTACGGTATTAGAACTGACATGTAACTTTTCGGAGTGATAGGGAGAATTACACGTCAATCGTAAATTAAGTCTTCTCTATCTAAATTCTCGACACTCCACACCGAACGTCTGATTTGGTGAATAAATCAACATGGTGAGCACTAAAAGTGGATTTGGAAGCGGTAACCCGCAGCCCGAACCACCAGTGATTGAGCACGTGCCAGAGATAGCAACTGCACCCGATACAATCACGATGGTAAGAGTACAAGCAATGGTGCAGATGATGTTGGATCATCAGATGGAAGAGACAAGACGATTACTTCAACAAAATAAGGATGAACTTACTGTGCCAGCACGCCAGGCACCTACTCTTGAGGCAGCCATCAGGGTTAAGATTGGCAAGAAGAGGAAATTTGAGGGATCTTCAAGGTCCAACACAAAAAGCTTATTCTCACAGTCTGGAGAAGGAAGAGCTGAAGCAAAATGGTGTAACAGGAGATGCCCTAAGGAAGTGACCTGCTTCAAATGCGGGAAGATTGGTCATTATGCCCATAAATGCTCAACCAAGGAGGAAGATTGCCTTAAGTGTAGTGGAGAGGGACACTTCAAGCAAGATTGTCCGCTGAGAGCGACAACACCAAATGTACCGCTGAAGCACTATGAGAGATGCGATGAAGAGGTGACTTGCTACAAGTGTGGAAGGACATGTCACTATTCCAAGGACTGTACACATAATGATAAAGTATGCTACAGATGTGGAGGCAAGCGGCACATGTCCAGAGACTGCCCGAGGAAAAATAAAGTAGCAAGACAAGAAATGCCACCAAGGCCAAGGGCATTTCACGTGATCCTAGACGAAGCAGAAAACCGCACGAGGAATCAAGGATGAATACTTCATATCCGAAGATCAAGTTATGTAGTAGCCATAGTATCGTTTGATGTAGCCTATTAGAGGCATAGTCTAGGGTGAAGTTGAACACCTATGTAATAGTTTCAAGAAATAATAAAGCCTTCGTTTTGTTATCTGATGTGTTAAACTGTTATGTGATTTTCCTATATGGTGACTTGGAAAACTACGAGACAATACTTAAGACGAGTATGAGTAGGTGTGAAAGGTAGTAGATGCATATACTATCGGAAGCACAGGACTCACGCTTGGATCAAGGAAAGTCACAAGGTTACCGAGAAGCTAATAATTGATACCGTTTTATTCAAATATGTCGTTACCATTGTTTCGGTAAAGTCTAAGAAGATGATTGTTATTCCGACCCTAGTGGTCATATTGAATTGAGTCCGACTACAATAAGTATGTTACGTGGTTCAGAGAACCAAGTTTGATGTAGCACCCGACTTAAGCCGGAAGGATTAATCAAAGCGATCAGTAGAAGTATCGCGATGGTTGCTAGAAATTCTACCTTTTAAGACATGATTAGAACATGAAGGAAGGTATAGTTTGTCCTGGAATTTGACCCTAAAAGACCCGACTCCAAGCAATGCATCATATGATGAGAGGTCATTAGAACATGACCCATCGGTCTATTATGATAATCGAAGGAAGAAACTTATCTCAATTTTGTTAAAGAAGGATTCTCCAATATGATGGGTTTTAGCCATAAGAATATCCTATGTGCTCATGCAACCCTAATGCTTGGATCTAAGTTTCTCTATTGTACATGCAATTCATCCAAGACTTTAAACCCTAGTTATAGCATACAATTAATCATATTAACATGTGAAAGGGTTTTTATATCTTACGTTGATTGTTATGTAGCAATAACAATCTCAAATCCTCCTTGTAATGACTTTAAAAAGCTTAGAGTCACAAGTGTCACTCCTCTAATGGTTCACAAACACCAAGAGCAAGAGGATGAAGAATAAGGAGAGAGGAGGCTACCCAAAACGTGTGGAAACCCTAGTGGAACTCTTAGCCACGTTTTTGGGGCTTAAGGGTACTATATATACATGTAGGCTATTAGGGTTTTCAACTAGGAAACCCTAATTTGACTGCTTAAGCCCTAAGCAGCCCATGGACCCTTTTAGAATAACCCTTGGACGATTTCTAATGGGTTTCCCTATAGAATTCGTCCAACCTATTATTCCAAGATAATCCATAGCCCTAATGCAATTATCTTATAATTATAGTTCCAGTCCCTTAAGTTTAATTAATCTCTTTTAGCCACAAGATTAATTATCAATTAATTCTTGACTAATATTAATTAAACAGTATGATTTCTCCTTTAATATATTATTCTCATAATATATTAATAAATCATAATTAATCTTCTCTCTCCATAATTCATCCTATCAAGTTGCTTTGGTGAAGGCAACCCAAAAGGACCATGCACCATCGGGTCAAGTACATACCAAAATAGTTATGGACTTAGACACTAATCCAACAGTCTCCCACTAGGATAAGTCTAATAACTATTATGCGTATGACTTCAGATCCTGATCTGCAATCATAGCTTTCAAAAGCCGTTGTCAACTCTGATCTTATCAGATACGCGTCCTTTAGATAAGGGATCATATATTCCTCCATTCTAGATATCGTATAGACTGAGACATGGATTTAAATCATTCTCTCTGTCTATGTGTTGTTTCCTGATTTCCGATTTATGACGACTGACAACAGACTATAATTGAACACATCAAATTAGTCCCGGCTTGGCCAAGCGCTTAGGTGTCATCACTAAATCATCGAGGGGCCCACAGATATCGCTTTCATCCTACTTTGGATAAAAGGAATGGATAAACTTTGATTCAATGCTTGCTTGCACTCACTCACCGAATCACACACAACAATATGTTTTATGACACCAAGTTACTAGTGCGTTTACATATTATCAATGTGTAATCGATTCACAAGATACAACTCACACATCTCGGTTTCAAGAATATAAGATGTTAGCGTCTCACCAATCACTCGTGATAAAATCCATGAAGTGATCCAAGTGAGTGTGGGTTTAATCCAATGCTCAAACTCATATTCTTAAGCACTCATGAACATTGCAGAAAACATTTGCTTATGTCTAATTCACTTTAGACAATCCACACACCAATTCACGACAGTCTTCATTCATACCTACTTCCAACATATGAACGACTGTGGTCCGTTCAAATAATTTGATTGTTCTGAATCAATTTAAGTATTCAGGAAGTCAAAACATGCAAAGTGAAACACAAGAATAATACTAATCCCATATGGCCCCAAACTCTGGGTATAAATAAAACATTTTATTTAATCACCCTATTGATTACTCATTATTTGTTGTTTCAGGTAATCAACTTCTTACTTGAATTATTACCACACTTGTTCCATGCTCTCAGCATGCACACAATGTTTACCTACGGTCCTTAATTTGTGAAATAGATCAAATGAACACATTTCCAATCATACTCATTTCATAACTCCCAATCCTTATCATAAGTATAAGAATATCAAATTCTTGTTACTTATGCTAGATTCTAACATTTTATGCAGTGATTCTTTCGTAAAGTGATAGCTCAAAATTATCAAGACTTGGCTAATTTCTATAAGAAACAATTCTATAGATATGATGTCTCTCACTCAAAATACATTCCTTTGAACATCCTTCTTGCATAAAGGTTTCTAATCTAGATATAGATTCTCAATATCCAACTCCCAATATGGAAACATTTCCATATTTTGCCATATGACAAATCATTCTAAATAGAATCTTATATATTCATAATAATGTCGATATGGTCCATCCAAACCATACTTCCAACTACTCACAAGCGACCAATCCTCAGCGAACTTTGGGTCGTCGTTTGATAGTTGTTTAATTATTTTTTGTCAAAACTGATTCTTGTCCTTTTTCCCTCAAAATGCGCTAGACATTTGGAAAATTTTAGAATGGTCAAATAATATAGCATTTGCAACCAATCCTATACTCGAAGCGTATGGGACACGATGCATAATGTCTTACATAAAGATCTGATACTTTATCAATCTTCTGCCATAATATTTTATGTGCCACGTTCTCACAATTCGAACTATGCCATAATCATAATCGAAATTTGAGAACACACTATGTATCCTTGACTAAATTTATTAACATTCGACAACCTAAGCCATTAGATTTGAAATGAAGCATAATATTCTCTCCCTTAATTATAGCAAAACAACTATTCAACCCTTACGACTTTGCAAAGTATAACTCTTGTTTTATATAATTAATATTGCTAACTTGCAATACTTGTTTTAATAATCATACAAGCACAACATTTATGCTCCCACTGTCATGATGATTATTATCAAATAAGGATAAAACTTATGCTCCCACTAGCTTTGACATGATAATCCTTTATCTAAGCTTCTTAAAATTATACACCTTTGCCTTAGATAGCTCATATGTGTGTCTAAACAATTCAGACTAATTGCCAAATCTCACAATTCAAATTATGGAAATGGATACCATAACCATAATCGAATTCGAGAATACCATTTCACAATCAATATCTTCTTAAAATCTCTCTTAGTGAAAGCATTTCCTCGCAATCATTTTCATGAGGTAGGGAATCTTATGACACTTAGATTTTAATGGTGTATGTGTTCCTATCCATGCGAATTTATCAAAACCAAAGTTTGCGACAAACCCAAACTCATATGGACCGAACCTTCTCAATCTTGATTTCTTGCCTTATGGTAACGCGGTTGCCCACCATGTCTTCCAAGTAGTTAAGAAGCTCACCCTTTCCTATCAATGTACTTTTCATTGATCAAAGTGCTTGCCTTTTATGCGTTCAAATGAGAACTCATAGAACTCACATGCATAATTAACTCAAATGGAACCGCACATAAACAAGATAGTGTCAACACGATGTGTTGTAAACCTCAAGACGTGTGCTAGTGATGATCGATAAGGTTTATTCTTGATTTGTTCTTGAAAATATTCAAGACCATTGAGACTCCCACTGACTCCTTGACATATAAGATTCTTTTGTCAATTAACATTTCTTGACAAAACAAATATTCAAGAGTTAGCGTAGCTTTTATCAAGACAAAACGCTTCATAAAATTGGTCCTAGTTGGTCTTTGTCTTATCCAAGACATCACAACTTTCCAAATTTAATAAATGTTATAAACCTTCTTAAGACTTGTCACTCAATCTCACAATCTTAACTCTAAGACTTGTTTTTGGAACGAAGTATGATTGACTTCTTGATTTAACCATTTCTTCAATTCTTGATTCCTCTTCTCAGACATACAGTTGTACTAAGACTCATTTAGAGGATCAATTGAGATATGGTTCTTAATCATTAAGACCTATCATAAAACATAATAAAAGGTACTCTCCCTTCTTCTTAGAATAGAGAAACTTTTATCTTTCTGCCTACTTGATTCTTCTTTATTCGTTCTGCTATTGATTGAAACTCTTTCAATCAACTGAGAATTACACTTAATCTCATAAGTATAATCATATTTACTTATCCTTAGTAAATCATGACGAATATATTTGTTACTCTTGTGGTGGACTTGATCAACACACAACCTTGCGTGCTTGATCTCCTAGTCCTTCACTTAACACTTTGTCAACGAATTAATCTAATTTCCAAATATGAAATTTCTCATTCATCATGCAACCAAGTTGTATGATTCCAAGTTTCTGTCCAATTGAAACTTGGGCGATGAGAAACTTTCCCATTTGGTAAATTCTTGACCTTTCCACAAATAACATAATGAAGAATCAAATCCATTACTGCTAATAATAGAAACTTACAAACATCAATTTTTCATACACGCCATTGCAAGGATAAATAAATAATATAAAATCAAAATTTATTTTATTGCGGAAAAAATTTGTCCTTACAATGCAATTTAATTGAAAAACTATGTTAATACATAGTTGTTAGCAATCTTATTCTAACTCCAAGTAGTAGCTCAAGATTCTAATATTCATGTAGTGCGATAGAAATCCATTTCTTCACGATTAGATTCCACTCACTTCTTCCCTTAAGCTTCCTCTCTTTTCTTCGATCCTACAAGACATCGAAATGTAATCTTATCACATCATGTATTAAGAATCTAGAATAGGAACTTAAAAGAGTTAGTTAATGGATTTTACCTAAAGCAGAGCCATACGTTTTGACTCTCCCATCTCTTAGATCTCTTAGGTAAATAGGGCAGCTTCGTCTCTAATGCCCCTTCTCTTGGCAATAAAAGCAAATTGACTTCTTTAGAACAGCACACGGAACTACTTCTGACTTTGCCTTTCTCTTATGATCAAACTTTTCGATCATGGTATGCCTTTCGTTGCCATTGCCTATATCCATAGAGGTCCGGAAGGCAGATCCACCAATCAACTTTTCTTTTCCAGTGCGCCAAATCATTGCTGATTCAGCAGCAATAAGCATATAGGTGAGATCAATGAGGGTTACGTCGTGGTTCATCATATAGTACTCTCTTACGAACTCACTATATGAGTCAGGAAGTGACTGAAGAACCCAGTCAACAGCCAGCTCCTCACAGACAACAGATCCCAACATTCTTAATCTATCAATGTGTGACTTCATCTCTAGGATGTGTGCACACACTGACTTTCCTTCTTCATGTTTACTTGCCAAAAAGGGCTTGAGTGAGTTTGAACTTTTCAATCTTTTGAACTTGTGGGTTAGGGAGAATAATAGGAGGAGGTGGAGGAAGTGAAGCATGATCTCGTGTTCCTCGATCGAATCATGGAATATCATCTTCATGTGAAAGGCTTGTTCCATGGGATTTGGGAAGACCATAGTTGTCATACTTTGATATCTACAAAACGGGAGAAAAATTAAATTCAAGTTAGTTGATTGATTGAGTCCTTAATAAATCACCCAAATGAGATATTCAGGCTAGGACCCAACACAATACTCTACAACCTAGAAAAGGGATGCTGTAATATAGTTGCAGAATATTTGAAGGTAAGTGAATGATGATTCACTGATTTCCACCATGAAAAACGAAAAATAGATTTTAGTTTTAAATCTATTGAAAATTCCTAGATCTTTTGAGATTCATTGAACTTTTCAATGGCATGTTTAAATCTCGATATGCCCCTCTAGTTTGTGACTGGGATACCGAGGATCACAAAGCGGGTGTGAATAACCATGCAAACTTACATGGTGCCCCCATATGTTACAGTCACCTATTCGATGTTCTGGTTAACCACACACGCTCCACCGAACTATGACAAACATTGAGTCACCATTTTCTACCTTTGCTTAGAACCATTTAGTGTGTCGGTTAACCACACATGCTCCACTAACGTCTTCGCAAGGGCATAAAGTGTAATTTCATGGAATTGCATCAATTCACTTTTGCCTAAAGTAACTAAGATTGGGAATTTGTAAAATATTTAGTTACTTTTGTACTTCATTATACTTATAATAGAAGATTTATGTCCTATCCTACCCGTTCGGCTAACGACCCTCCCCCAGTCAAGAGTGTGGTGGGAAAGAGTGGATACCCATTCAATCGCCATTTTATAGGCAATTTCCTTAAACACCCCTTATAGACCAGCTTCATGAATGAGGCCTACTAACGGTAAGACTGACTTTTACTCATACATATATATTAGACTTTTAATGTTATACAGTATAGGGTGTATTTTACACTTTTAAAATACTAGGTGGTCAAATTTAATAATTATACCTTTAATTTAATTAAATTGTAAACAAAACTTTATGGATTTATTAAATCTCTTTTAATTATACACTTTAATTAATTAATAAAACCATAAGGGTGTGAGTTGAACTTTTTCAAAACAATACTAGGGTTTTAGAATTTAACATTTCTAAATTAAACTTTTAATCAACTTTTAAATTCCAAAACTTGAGGGCAAGTTTTGAAACATTTCAAAACATTAGGGTTTAACTTATTTAAATTTCAAAACAAAAAAACTTTTAAGTTCAAATTTAAACTATAAAACCTAAAGGGATTAATTTGAAACTTTTCCAAACTTTATCAAGAATATTCTAGATCACTTAATTCAAATAAGGCAATTAACAATTAATTGGTGGTTATCTAATTAGATCTAGTTCAAATTCTTGCAAGATAATGATGAAATAATTCAAATAATTTAACATTTATCAAATAAGGTAACAATTATCTAATTAGATGACCAAAATCTTTTATTTTGACAAAGATAATCATAAGGAATCAAAACAATTCGAATTTTATCAATTTTAAAAAATTATGGCAATTATCCTAAGTCAAAATAGGTAAAAAGCCTGAAAATCCGCCTGTCTAACAGCTAAACTCGCCGAGTCCCCTTATGGACTCGCCGAGTTCACCCTACTCGACGAGTCCACATTGGAACTCGACGAGTTTGTCAGGCAGATGGCCAAAAACTCGATCTTGCAACATGAATGAATGTACTAGGTATCAATACAATAGAAACCAATCAAGGCTCTGATACCACTGATGGGTTTTAGCCATAAGAACATCCTATGTGCTCATGCAACCCTAATGCTTGGATCTAGGTTTCTCTATTGTACATGCAATTCATCCAAGACTTTAAACCCTAGTTCTAGCATACAATTAATCATATTAACATGTGAAAGGGGTTTTAGATCTTACCTTGATTGCTATGTAGCAATAACAATCTCAAATCCTCCTTGTAATGACTTTAGAAAGCTTAGAGTCACAAGTGTCACTCCTCTAATGGTTCACAAACACCAAGAGCAAGAGGATGAAGAATAAGGAGAGAGGAGGCTGCCCAAAACGTGTGGAAACCCTAGTGGAACTCTTAGCCACGTTTTTGGGGCTTAAGGGTACTATAATACATGTAGGCTATTAGGGTTTTCAACTAGGAAACCCTAATTTGACTGCTTAAGCCCTAAGCAGCCCATTGACCCTTTTAGAATAACCCTTGGATGATTTCTAATGGGTTTCCCTATAGAATTCGTCCAACCTATTATTCCAAGATAATCCATAGCCCAAATGCAATTATCTTATAATTATAGTTCCAATCCCTTAAGTTTAATTAATCTCTTTTAGCCACAAAATTAATTATCAATTAATTCTTGACTAATATTAATTAAACAATATGATATCTCCTTTAATATATTATTCTCATAATATATTAATAAATCATAATTAATCTTCTCTCTCCATAATTCATCCTATCAAGTTGCTTTGGTGAAGGCAACCCAAAAGGACCACGCACCATCGGGTCAAGTACATACCAAAATAGTTATGGACTTAGACACTAATCCAACACAATAAAGATCGAGATCGTGACATGAAAATCATGACTGAAAGTCTAACATGAGATAGAGAGCGGGTCCAAGATCGGGCACCGCCTGCAGTCAGGAATTCTTAGAGTTAGATACTCGTTCGAAGAAACCTCAAAGTTACAGTTATTACTTAGGATGAAGAGATAACGTGTGGAGTCATCATGTGAGTTCTTTTTCGTTGATAATTCTGGGACGTAATCATCCTAAGGGGGAGATAATTGTAACGCCCGTAGATCCGGGCTAGTCAATTTAGAGATAATATGGGTCGAAAACGACTTTCTGGCAAAAGATTATTTATAATAAATAGTCTTAACCAAGTTGTAGAATATGTCTCAAGGTTTTCGTACATATAAATAACGCCGAAATCCGAGTTATGACGAAGAAGTTATGGTTCGTCGAAGTTTTACGGCAAAACCGGCACAACACTAGGAAGCGTAAATAGTAAATTTACGATGGAGCGACTTTTATCCTTTGAAATCTAAACCAAACTTGTAGTATACGTTAAACCGAGAACATCCATAAAAAGAACGCCCAAATCTGACTTCGTATGAGGAAGTTATGATTTTTCTAAGATTCGGCTTAGCAGTGCACGGCCCGAAACTCGAATTTTAGTTCGAGCAGTTTTTGGCTTACGCGACCTAAATGAGAGTTGAAGATCTCATTAATATGAAATTAACGGTAAAAATATAGACAAAAACGGAGTCCATATGAAGGAGTTACGAATTCTTCGCGGTCATTTAACAGTCTAAACGCCTCCTGGTATTAAATTTGAGATCGGTCGACAATTAGCCGACAAAGTCTAAATGAAAGTTGTAGATCTTGATTTTACCTACATGATGAAAAAAAGAACGTCAAACACAGAGCTCGTATGCGAGAGTTATGATTTTTCTAATTTTGAAGGCTGATACGCGATTGGGGGTGACGTGGCACCACCAGAATTGGACATGTGGCACCACCAAAAGGCTCCCACATGCCCCAACTCAGTGAGTAGGTCCTCCTACTCGGCGATTCCATCAGGAATTCACCCTATAAATAGAGGTGTCGGGTCTTGCCATTTCTTCACACCTCTCAAACCTTTTTTCTCTCTCTACACACTCTCTCTAAGCTTCCTAACCCCCCTAAAAGCCTAGGTAAACCCCCTAGCACCCGAAGGAAGCCCCGAGGCTCCTGAAGTCCCGAGAAAAGAGCCTTTCGGCTTGGGAACGCTGCTCCAACGAAGCCCGGTTTTTGCGAAAAACCCGCTGTAACTGAGCTACGCCTACGCTATTTTTAATATAGCTTCTAATTAATTATAGTAACATTATTAGGACCTTAAAATAATTATTTGGGCTATTATTATGAGTTATATTGAGTGTTATTTAACGTTTATATAATAATAATAATACCTAGACTATTAATTAGTTGCGGTTAACGTTAGACTAAACTCTAGTGGTAATGATACTAGGTTTCGTCAAGGGATAATTATTTTAAGAGTAACAAAGTATTGTCCGAGTGCCGACTCACCACCTTACCAGGTGAGTGCATAGTTACTTTCATCTTACACATAGATATGAAGTATTTTATATAAATACGTGCTATGTGTGAATATTATCTGTATAATTACTATCTATGTTGAATGAACGATTTTATACATGTTTTAAATGATTTAAATTATATATGTCTTTTATATCTATGATAATGTTGGGGTAAAACATGGGTAGATGTAATAGATGGAGTATGAGTTGGATGATGAGTTGAGAGGTGAAATAGACTATGAGGTGAGGGTGAGAGGTGGACGATGTGAGAAACCTTTTTCCCAAATTATGGCCCCGTTATTCAGCAGAGTATGGATGACAACCACGGACTATTCTAGATAGTCCAGTGGAACACTAGCAGGCTCGCAACCTGTAGGTGTTGTGAACGATGTGTTCACCGGTGTACTCTAAAAACTCATTGACACGTATTGCGAGTGGATACTGTCGATAAACGAAATAGCCCTGGCAGCTATGGATTTAGTGCCTATTGAGCAAACCCTGGCAGCTATGGATTTAGTGCCCGTTGAGTAAACCCTGGCAACGATGGATTTCGTGCCGATTGCTTAGGATGATCCTTAGGAATGAATTAACGAGGAGTAGCTGATTCTTAGGGTAGACCCTTAAGAGTAAAGAAGATAATGGGGATGGGTAATCGGGTTAACTGTTTGACGATTAAACATAATAATTATATTATTGTGGGTTGAAAACCCAATGTACTCACCAGGTTTCCCAACCTGACCCACTCAGTTTATTTATATCACAGGTGTTGATAAGAAGTCACATTACACTGAGAGATTAAGGAGATATAGATCACTAGTGATAACGAATGTAAGTTCTGTTTATGCTTATGTTTATGAATTGACGATGACATCCCAAATGTTTTAAAATGAATAAAAATACATTTCTTTAGAAATGCTTTGATAACATATTTATCATGTTTTACTGGGAACAAATTCCACAACATTTTTATTAGAAGAAGTACTTTGATTTTTATAAAGCATAAACAAAATCGGTCTTTTCTGGCCGTGAAAAATGGGGATGTCACAGTTGGTATCAAAGCATTAGTTTAAGCGAACTAGGAATTTGTAGGATTTCTAGACTTAAACTTAGAATGCTAAGCGATGATTGTGAGCTGTGAGCACTAGTTTATGTAGGAAGTATGCCTAATATGATTTATGATGCTAAATGTATGATCAGATCTATGGTCTGTTGCCGACCGGATCTGGAAACTTTATGTGTTCAGATTTCAATCGTAAATTAAGTCTTCTCTATCTAAATTCTCGACACTCCACACCGAACGTCTGATTTGGTGGATAGATCAACATGGTGAGCACTAAAAGTGGATTTGGAAGCGGTAACCCGCAACCCGAACCACCAGTGATTGAGCACGTGCCAGAGATAGCAACTGCACCCGATACAATCACGATGACAGGAGTACAAGCAATGGTGCAGATGATGTTGGATCATCAGATGGAAGAGACAAGACAATTACTTCAACAAAATAAGGACGAACTTACTGTGCCAGCACGCCAGGCACCTACTCTTGAGGCAGCCATCAGGGTTAAGATTGGCAAGAAGAGGAAATTTGAGGGATCTTCAAGTTCCAACAGGAAAAGCTTATTCTCACAGTCTAGAGAAGGAAGAGGTGAAGCAAAATGGTGTAACAGGAGATGCCCTAAGGAAGTGACCTGCTTCAAATGCGGGAAGATTGGTCATTATGCCCATAAATGCTCAACCAAGGAGGAAGTTTGCCTTAAGTGTAGTGGAGAGGGACACTTCAAGCAAGATTGTCCACTGAGAGCGACAACACCAAATGTACCGCAGAAGCACTATGAGAGATGCGATGAAGAGGTGACTTGCTACAAGTGTGGAAAGAATGGTCACTATTCCAAGGACTGTACACATAATGATAAAGTATGCTACGGATGTGGAGGCAAGGGGCACATGTCTAGAAAGGATACAATTTCCTCAATAAAGGACTAGTCACTATTCCAAGGACTGTACACATAATGATAAATACTCATTTTATCATACCTGGAAATTCGGATGTTACATAAAGTACCAATCATTCTTGGGCGACCATTCTTGAATACCGCTTATAGATATGCGTGAATCTACACTAACATTAAGGGTGGGAGATGATTCGGTGATTTTAGAGCTGAGGAAACGGATAAGCACATTAAGTCAAGAGAGGATACAATTTCCTCAATAGAATTGGATGACGAATTGTTAGAAAAAGAGCTTGTGTGCTTGCAAGAAAGCAATCCAAATCAATTCTTATTATCTTTGGAAGAGAATTCGGATATTGAAGGAGATCTGGAGGAGATAGAGAGGCTAATCGGGGAAGCTGATTATCAAGAAATCCTCAAAAGTGTTGGAAGCCCACTGACTAGTCGAGTAGCATATTCTGACTCGACGAGTACGTACGAACAATCCCGATTTGTTGAAGATTTTGGTTTTCTACCCATGAGTATTCTTTCTGGACCAGATATGCACGATCACTTGGAGAATCTACTGAAGGAAGGCGAAGCTATTAAAGATTTTATCCACTTTGAGAAGCCTACTTGGCTTGTCTTGAAACAAAAGTGCAATATGATGAGGTTGTCCAAGATGAGAATAAGGAAAGTCTAGGAGATAAAGGGGATACTAAAACTTGGAATAATGATAATAAGTATAACTCTTCCAGTGAATTACATATGCTAGATCAAGAAGCCATGTCAACCAAAAGCAAAAGAACCAAGCCTCGTGCCCTTGTCTCTACTACGTTTGAAGTTTTCACTTTCAAAACACCGGATTCTTTAATATGTGATGAAAGTGAAGGGGAATTTGTGATTTCACGTGATGATGAGTTAATGACCGAAAAGGCAATCGAGAAAGATCGAGGATGAAGGAAAATAAAAGGGCATAATCAAGAAGGAGTGACAAAGAAGAGGCATAGTAAGGGGATAAAGCGTAAAGCTGAAGAAATTGCTGCAAGAAAGAGAAAAGAAGAATTGTGAAGGGGATATAAGAGAAAAATACATGCTTACAAAACAAAGTGTAAACAACAAAAGATTAAGCATGAATTCCCGATAAAGGACAACGCAGAAATGTAAGGCGGGAAGGAGTCCAACTAATGACTCCTTAAAAAGAAGCGCTTCCAGGAGGCAACCCGAGTTTAGAGTTTGCTTTCTTTTACCTATCTTTTTCGTTTTACTTTCGTTTTTTTAGAATATGCTTTTATCAATCTTCTTTTGTGCTTAAAATGATTACTTAAGGGAAAGCAATGCTCAAGTGTGGGGTTGGTGGCATAAAATTTAAGAACTCAAATTTTTGTCAAACAGAACGAAAAACTCGTCGAGTCTAGGTATCTACTCGACGAGTCCATTTTGGAAATCAGAAAAAACGCGAATTCGCGTATCTACTCGGTGAGTAGGCGCTTCTACTCGGAAGTCCACGTATTTACCCGAAAAAAAATTATTTTTCACTTTCTGTAAATAAGGGGTTTTAACCCTAATTGGTAAATCACAACTTCATACACAGCCACCAGCCGCTCGTCGAGCATTCTCTCCTCTCAAGCCTTCATCTTCAATTTCTTGCTAGTTCTTGCATCTTCAACCAAAAAGGTAGCGTTTTTTTTTACTAAATCTTGTTAAAAATCATATCTTGGGTAGTTTTATGGCTGTAATCCAGGAAAAACCTGGTTTTGGGGTTTACTCCAAATCTAGGGTTTTGATTTTTTGGACGAATTAGGTTGTTTTAGTCGTAATTTCTTGCACATTTATGCTTAATAGACATACCAAGACAAAACCCTAGAATAATTTGTACATTTGGATGGTTGATTTTTCCCGAATTGGAATGGACTCGTGCAGTTCATCCTGCTCGCCGAGTTGGTTCGTGGACTCGGCGAGTCCAGGTTGCAGACGCCCATAATTTTGATGTGTTTAATTTCTCTGTGTTTTTTTGTGGTTTTCTTGGTTTTGTTTTGCAGGAAGTATGTCTAGGCGGGGACAAAGTTCAAGGGGAGGTGGCTATAGGGACCTCCCATGGTTAACTTTTCCACAAATAACCTCCAAATCCCCACTGTGAAGCATGATTTCGGACTTAAGGACTTAGGACTCGAGTATTGGGCCATCTTGGGCCAAGTTGGGCCCTTGAGAATTATTATGATGGACTTGGATATTTTGGGCCCATTTAGGGAATAAGGCCCAATTCGGTAAATGGTCAGTTAGTGGGCCCTTAGGGAATCCTTAAAGGGCCATGGGAGAGTTAGGCTTAATAAGTTAGAATTGGGACTTCGGTATGTCTAGTTGGGTCAAAGGGGTAAAAGGGTCATTTTACCCTAAGATTATTTATCATCTTCTGATTAAGTGTCTTTATGGAAATTATAGTCGGAGAGTCATCAGAGCAGCAACAGACATAGATTTCTCACCCATTTTATCAGCAGTCACTTGTACGATGTGAGTTACCTTCCAGTAGCGGTGGGTCTACGGCCACAATGCCGGCCCACTAGTAGGTGTTGTATGTTAGATGATTGTCTTTGTGATATTCATCTAGTTTTTCTACTATCTGATATGTTTATGTGCTAGTATGTTATAATGTTATGTGATAGTATCAATAGGGGAGATAGTCCCCAAGATTACCGGTCGATAGGGCTGAAGGGGTAGTAATACCTAGTTATGCTAGATAGATTATGATTATGTGATATATGCTATGTGGTAGTAGTAGAGGGTTAAAATACTCCCCGATGCCCGGTCGAAAGGACCGAAGGGGAGGACAACACCCAGATATGCTAGGCAATGTCCGGTCGAAAGGACCAAAGGGGAGGCCATCACCCAGATATGCTAGGAAATGTCTGGTCGAAAGGACTGAAGGGGAGGCCAACACCTAGACATGCTAGGCAATGTCTGGTCGAAAGGACCGAAGGGGTAGGTTGGGCACCCAGATATGCCTGGCAGTATGTATATTTTATGTTTGTATGGTATGTGGTATGATGGGGGAACTCAATAAGCTTCGTGCTTACAGTTTTCAGTTTTGTTTCAGGTACCTCTTCAGCGAAGGGGAAAGATCCGGTGCGGTAGCTGCACATCACACGCACATCATATTTCCGCATTATTGATTCATGGGTTTGTACTATGATTTTACTACTATTGGTGTTTTGATTTGGAACATGTTTTGGATGATTTATGTTTCGTTGTGATATTAGCAAGATTTTTAGTAAATGTTTTATAAATCAATTAATTAAAAATGAAATTTTTGGACTCGAAATTTGGGACGTTACAGCTAGAGTGAGGGAGTATCAGCCCACACACCACCCACTTGACCCTTGAATCAAGTAAGCCAAGCCTCTGGACCCAATCGAGTAGTTGATTACATTGAAACTTACTTTTGTCCAATTCTAATTTCTCCTAGTTTTGAACCTTCGTATCTCCCTCATACGAATTTCGT
Organism: Lactuca sativa; assembly: GCF_002870075.4. Taxonomy (NCBI): domain Eukaryota; kingdom Viridiplantae; phylum Streptophyta; class Magnoliopsida; order Asterales; family Asteraceae; genus Lactuca; species Lactuca sativa. The sequence goes on along the minus strand of NC_056625.2, from coordinate 119,581,620 downwards.
TTGGCCTGTAATTTCTTTCAATGTTTAGTAATTTTCAGTAACTTTCCAATGATGTCTTATACCCGTAATTTGGACATCAAGAAGGCATATATTTTGGCCTCACTGTAGCTTCTCAATCCGTTTTGAACCTTTTCTAATATTCTCAAATTTATTTATTTTGCTTCACAGGCTCTTCCCGTTCATCCCAAATCACTTACTAATAGTTGAAAAGTGTTTTCAAGTATTAAACATTGCATATCTCAGCCTAAAATGGTTGTTAAACTCGTTTTATTCTTATATCCAGTTTGTACCCAATGAGTTTATAACCGACTTTCAATCTTCATAACTTATATAACATCATAATAACTTATAAAATACCATAATAGCTAGATTTTCATATATTTTGCATAAAAGACTAAAATGCCCTTAAAACATAAAATTCCGTTCATGTTGCTTTTCCATTACACTTTTTTGGGTTACAACTTTCAATCTAGTTATCGTAATTATACATTTTTTAGGTTATTATACTAAAAAGAAAAAATAACATTGTTTTGAGAGAGTAATGATTCGAGAGAAGAAAGAATATTTATTTATCATTCTAACATTTGAAAACATTGTGATTTTCATTTTGTAAGTTGAATTCGTGATTATATTTATATTTAGACTTTGATTCCAGATTAGTCATGTGGCTAAACTCTTTCACATCCGATTATATAGTTTCTTTTGAATTATGTTGTTATTTAAGTGATTTGATGTTGAATTCTACTGCTATTTAGCAAATCTTAATTTTGTTTTAATTAAAGGTGTTACTTTACATGGTTCGTTTTGGCCACTTGAATTAGAGTTAGATCATTAATGTTATTCAATTAATTCAATTTATAAATGTTTTATGAATTGATAATAAGTAACAAAGAGTAAGTTGGTTTTTAATGGGATCGATTTCAATGTTAACAAAAAAAATTATGCTTTAATGCTTATGTGTTGTGCCTGTGAGAACTATTGAGCATTATTAAGAATATTTGCAAAACACTTAGTGTAATCTTACAATCTAAAATCTAATAGTTTGTTTAGTTTGGTTAAATATTTTGGAGAATGAAAAATACTATAGCATGTTAGTATCTTTAATACCGTATTAGATAGAATTGATTTTAATGCCACTTCAAGGTTGATTCCATAACTTGATAAGTAAAAATCAGAATCAAATCTTTCTTAATTATGTGTTTTCTTTCAGTTTACTTTCATGCTATTTATTTCCCAAGTTCTTTTAAACAAACAACCCTTATTTTGTTATTACATTTCTTTATATAGAAAATGCATTAAATTAGACAGATGTCCCTATGGATCGACCCTGCTTATCTTGTATGTTTTGGTGCAAAATAACAAAAACTAAAATATATAATTTTTACCCCTTTTTAGGGTTGACGCCCTAACAAGCTCATCGAAGATCTCGAACCATGGTAATCCCAAAGAGATTTATACTATAACGAGGATGTAGTCATATTGGCTAGAGAACATATAAGGCACACAAACACACAAGGAAAATACTCAATAAATATGATTATATTTGCATAGTTGTTGAAGAATGAGACATCATAGTTATAAAAGTTTACATTGGAATGGAATAACGTTGATATAACTATGCCATTGTCGCATACAAATCATGATTATCATATGGGTCTATATGTATTAGAACCGAAAAAGAACTACATAAGTATACTTTAGTTGATTTATTGTTAAGTAACTGATTATTTATATACTTTCATAATGTAATTATAGTTATTCTAGATATCTTAATATATGCTATAGAGAAATTATATTCATTGAGTACATTATTGTGTTCCATTTGCATGTTTACTTACTTCCTATATATTAACATGTTGGTTAATTTATTCGAAACCTCAACAGTCGGTCATTCTTCATTAAAGGGAAAAATGAATTAAGATTGATGTGAAGTGCCAGTTGACGACCCATGGAGATAGATATAACATATAAATGCAATTACACTTACATGTACTTGATACCTATCGAATATTGGAGCAACTCGTACGTAGATATTATTTCATGGATCATCTAATGAGTAATTCTAAGATAATAAAACCATGTATATTTTAAATGGAGCTGCATATAATCTTAATCTACATTTTGGTATTCATTAACGTTCTTCAGTGTTATTTTGGAATGATCAAGTATAACATGACAAAAGGTGAGATCTATGAAGCCAATGTTTATTTGTTCGTTATTCCAACATTTAGGGAGCGATATTTGTGGGACCTTTGATGATTTGTACTAAAATTAAAATGCATGGTCGTGCTCAGAATAAATTGATAATAGATAAATTATGTAGTATGCCATGATCAGAGTAAATTGATAATAGATCAATTATGTAGTATGTCTTGTAGGTATCACGAATCTCAATTAAGAAATATAATTTTGAATGTTCGACATTGACACTGATCCATGTATCACATTCATACGGATATCTTTGAACTAAAGGATACTATATCACTTATCATGATTGTTTTCATACCTTCTAGGTTTTTATTATGATAATTGCCATAAGATAGCAAACCTTATGTGGTTTTGTGACTTCAACTACACAATTGTTATGATATGTGCAAGTGACAGTTTGTTAGATATATGTTCATTGACACAATAAATTAGGGACATAATATATACATAATCATATTGGGGTTGCATACATGGCTCAATCCAAACAATAATAACAAAATAAAACCAAGGATTATTTTGTTATTCATCAAATGTTATTAAAATGTTATTCAAAATAATTGTTTAATTAGAAAAAAGGAGAATAATTTATCTATAATAAATCCAAAATTTTGTTATTAAGAATAATTTAATTAATATAACTATTAGGTAATTATATTAAATCTAATAATTAATATAATTGAAACATTTATTATGAGAAGGGAACATCTAGAGTTTTGGGGAACTATATGTAAGGGCCTCTAGTAACCTTAACAATAGACTATAATAAATAAGAAAAATCATGACCGTCTCCCTCCTTCCTTGCTTTTCGGTTCAAAAACCAAGAGCTCGATCAGGGTTTTGGTCGAGTTCAAGCACACAAGTTTTTTTTTTCTTGCTTAATGGATTTAATTTGAGGTGTGTAGCATGATAGAGAGGCTATGTTTTGAGTCATTGTTTTCTTCTTGAAATCTACCAAAGGTAACTATCTTATCTTTCTGGTAGGTAAATTTAGTTGCATGATATTATGAATATTGAGCATTTGGATAGATTGTGATGTTTGGTATATTTCACCTCCATTGTTTCTTTAATCGTAATATTTATCATAATCCAACAAGTGATCCATGTGGTTTGAAAACATTGCACCTTACGTCCTTAGGAGTAACACAGTTAGAAAATAAGGCCTAAGTGCATAGGAAATGGCTAATACACCCTTTCTTTTTATTTAAGTGATTTATCATAAAATAAATAAAGTAAAATAAAAACAAAATGGCCCTACTCCAACCCATTATCTCTCTTCCTATTCCTTTCTCTCTATCACTCCTTTTATTTTTCTTTTTCTACATTCTTTAATTAAAAACCTAAAACCAAACATACACATATATACACACATGCATTTACTTGATCTATTTGGCTTGTCATTCTATACAATCGAGAGAGAAACATAATGTCCAATATGGTAAGGTTCAATCACTGAAAGATCACAACTGTTACAAGCCAGGATCGATATTTTTATGTATCTTGCAAGCTCGTAGGATGTATGTCGATAAAGCTACTTTAGACTTGACATTATTCATATTTTGAATGTGCTGATATGCCTCATTTAGTATCTGTGCAAATCCAGCCATATCAACCATGGAATAAAATCAACAACAGACGAAAACGCCTTCCCATATATTTTGATTTTCTTTATCTAAACATGAAAATTTCTTTTTCATCTTTGTGCACTAATCATGTTTTAGAAATATCAGTCGTTGAATGGCCATATAGAACTCAGCCCATGATTATGAATTAAATCAAATGAACAATTTGATCTTGAATCAGAACCCCCATTCGATTCAATTCAAACTCATTCCCGACAATGGCTTTAGTATAACACCTATTCACTCTCATCGTAAATAATATACCATCAACCATCCATCATTTGATTCAAATCACTCATATTCGAAACACAATAATTAACTGAAATCGGGATTGTCATCTTATTTTGATTGGATTGCGAAACCCTTAATGAGATCATTAAACATCCTTTTTTTTGGAATGAGTTACCACTAGAAAAAAAATCCATCAAGTTAATCCCATGTTATTAAAATGCTATTAGTACATAGTTCCGAAAATGTGCAACAACATTCTCTTTCTCCCATTGGTAAATTCATCTGTATCATTGCATCACTACTCCTTAGTCACCAACAATGAGTAGACTTGACAATTCAAGACACAAACACATGAATTTGTGAGAGACTCGACACGCCGTGAACACATGACACAAATACATGGTTGACACATTTTTATGACACGAATACACGAATTGTCAGGTCTAACACTGAGACTGCTCCTCACTTGCCGTAAAAGTATTATCTGCTTTTGATGAAGGTTGAAGTTGGGGATAAAATGGTTTGTCGTAAATGTTGTTGAGAAATTTGAGTTATTCGGAGGAGATGATAACCTTGACTTGAGAGAGAGAGAGAGAGAGAGAGAGAGAGAGAGAGAGAGAGAGAGAGAGAGAGAGAGAGAGAGAGAGATTCTTATTGTAATGAAAAAGAAAAACCCTATCAAACTCTAATTAATTTTTCTTTTCCATAAAAATTATATTTAGTAATTTTATAAACCACAAAAATCAGTTATATAATTTTATCTCTAATTAATACATCTCCACACAAAACTTCATAAAAAGGCCATATGATTTGGAGAACATAAACATAAAACATGCAATAATTAAGTCTCTTTTTTAGGTTAATAAAGTGTTTGGGAATCTAGTATTAAATGTTTTGGTATCCCAATATTTTGTGCAACCAACGTTAGTTTCAAGTATTCCTACTAACGGTAACCGGGCAGAGAATAATTTGGCCATACACATACACGAATCGCCGCCGCCTGCGGCTGCCACCTCCTCTCATAAATCATCCGTCAACCGCCTAAAAACCCTCCCCCGCACCCCATTCTTCAATAGAAATCCTCCACGCTCCAATCATCAAAACCCACGCGCCGCCCCAAAGCAACACTCCCCCCGCCCCCACCACCTAAAACATCAGTGACACATCGCAGCTCACCACTATCTCCCCACAACCTTTTGTCGTCACTTGTAATTATCACCACTGTTATCCACCCAAATCCCCCCTGAAAAAAGGAGATCTGAAGATTTAACAATCGGATTTTAAACCCCAGAAACCCAAATTATTAAAAAGTTCGAGACTTTATTTATGAATCGAACTCACCTGAAGCAGACCAACCATAGATGGGAGGAGTAACTTCATCAATCGCAGCTAAGTTCGCCTTCTTCCCACCTACTCCGCCGTCTTACACGGTGGAAGCCGACGAGTCCTGCGGCGGCCAACTCTTTATTCCGGAGGTTCCTAGGAAGGAAGGCGTCGACGTGCTAAAGCTTCGAACTAAAAAAGGCAACGAAATCGTTACTGTACATATTAAACACCCAAAAGCTTCTGCTACACTTCTTTATTCTCATGGTAATGCTGCCGATTTGGGTCAGATGTTCGAGCTTTTTGTCGAATTGAGCCTCCGTCTTCGTGTTAATCTTGTTGGGTATTTTTCTTGATTCTTTTTCAATTTATTATCTGGAATTTAGTGGGTGTTGATTAATTTCGCTTAAAAAGGTTGAAATTGATCATTTCTCTCTTTAGTAAGTTCGTTTTAATACACAAATTTCAAGAAATTTGGTATTTTTACTACTAATTTAGTAAGAAATTGAAGGTGGTCGAGTCAAAAAGGAAAGAAACCAACGTTTGATCTTGTTCAATTAGGGTTTATGTAGAACCTTGTTCATATGCAACTTCTTGTTCAAAACATTTTGTGTCAAAGAAATCAAATGTAGAAAAGCGTACAAGTAGTTGTTATAAGAAAACTGATTATCAAGATAAATATAAAATTACGTATCTAACCCTAGCTTTAATAAACTGATTATCTGATTTTGATTCTTCAAGTGACAATAATCACTTTCAAAACGCATATCCAAACACCCACTTAATCCAAGAAATAGTAACAAACTTCCATTTATTTGTATATTATAGTGTCCTACTTCGATTTCTTCCTATCACAACATAGTGTTTTCATTTTTTTTTTCTTATTAAAGAATTGATATTTGAAAAACCTACCAAATTATAGCAAAGAAAATTGCTTTTTATTCTTATAAGATTGATAAAATAGGAAGAAATGAAAGTATATTGTTATTTCTTGCATTAGACCATAATTTCAAATGTCTAAACCGTTATCTGATGTATATATGCAGCTACGACTACTCCGGATATGGGCAATCAACCGGAAAGGTTTACTATTAACTTCATTTACACTTTTTTTTTAATATTTTTTTATAAACAAATCTATGGTTTTAAATAGCGAAATCCCTGATAAAGTTTACAGTTTAATCTTAATTTTTATTTTCTGAACAGAAAAGTCTCAATTATCTAATATTTTGAACAGAAAAGTCTCAATTATCTAATTTTATACGATAATGTCATTTTTGTTGAAAATAAATAAAGACTTGTTTGTTATCTGATCAAAAAATAAAAGTCGAGATTAAACCATAAATTGAACCAAAATATTGGAACTTTATTGGAGATTTCTTTTTTTAAATAAGATGACAATTGACAACCATTTTTTTAAGAGAAATTATTATTTAATTTCTCTTTTTTTAATTAACAGCCATCCGAATGTAATACATATGCGGACATTGATGCGGTATATAAATGTCTAAAGGAAAAATACGAAGTCAAAGATGATCAACTAATTTTATATGGTCAATCTGTTGGTAGTGGGCCCACCATTGACCTTGGATCACGAATACCCGATTTAAGAGGTTTGGTTCTACATAGTCCAATCCTTTCGGGCCTAAGGGTTTTGTATCCTGTCAAACGAACCTATTGGTTTGACATTTATAAGGTAATTATTATATTTTTTTTGCATAATAATATACGTTTTTTTGATTAAATTCTTTTTAAATCTTGTAAATGAAATGTTGTTAACTCTTTTTGTTATGCTTTTGGTTGGTTTCAGAATATTGAGAAGATAAGTTTAGTGAGTTGCCCGGTTCTTGTCATACATGTAAGATTTATCGATCTATTTTTTTTTCCATTAATATAAAATACGCTTAAAATATATTTGAGAAAATGGAAGGAAAAACATTTAAGGGAACAATTTTTTGAAAAGTCATCACTTAATAAATGTAAATTCAATATATATAAATTTAACTCGTTGCTTATAGGGAACATCGGATGAAGTTGTGGATCATTCACATGGGAAACAACTATGGGAGCTTTGCAAGAACAAATATGAACCATTATGGCTAACCGGTGGAGGCCATTGTAACCTTGAGTTCTATCCCGAGTTCATACGCCACTTAAAAAAGTTCGTTTTGGCCCTTGGAAAATCGAAAACTTCCATTAATGGCACAAAACCCTCAATAATACCGGATGTTGAGAATCAAAAGAAAGTGTCCGAAAGTGGCTCCACGGTTTCTGGAGATACGTTTGAGTTGCGTGCTAACCTTCCGGAAGTTTCTAGAAATAGTTTAGATAGTAGACTCGAGAAGTCGAAGAAGCCAACAAACAAGCCGGAAAAGTCTCGAATGAGTGTTGACATGTTTAGAAGACGAAAAGGGTTGGTTTGGTGATTACTTGTTGAGCAAGTTTCGTGTAAGAAAGGTAACTTGTTGCTCAAGCTTTTCGTCTTTTTTTTTCTTGATGTTTTGTATTGTTTTGTTATGAAAAATGAGTGTTATTGTTATTACCAGTCCTTTGTATCATTGTATGTTATATTGAGCATAGGTCACAAGGTATCCACTTCTTGATTTTAATTATCTTTTTTTCGCCCTTTTTTCGTCATGTAAAATGAACAAATATATCGGAATATGAATTGGTGTGAGTTCAATTCTTTTGTCCATGTAACAATTGTATGTTATGTCAAACCTTTTTTTTCTATTGTGATCAGTTTAACCTGCTATAAATAAAATATAACTCAAATTAACTGATATAAAACCATCGAAAAAATAGTTCTTTACATAAACACAACACAATCCAAAACAAGACACCAATCAAAGTCACATCTTTTTGGTCTCTTCGTCTTCTAAAGGATCACGAAGTGTGCCAAACATCCAATCCATCCATACGGTATAATGCCCATAGTTATGTCGGTATGTTGTATGATGAATAGTGTGGTAGCCTGCACCCATAACGGGCCATATTTTCCCATCTACACAATCATGAATGTTTGCAGTCCATATGGCTTCAATAAATAACAAACCTATGTGCGTTGTGAAATGTGTTGGCACTAGGAATAGCGCGATAACATGTGGTACGGCTTGCAGTATACCATCTATAGGATGGAATGCCAAACCTAATCCAAAATCATAAACAAAAATATCAATGATATTGTTTTGTTCACCAAAACACATCCAGGCTTGATGTAATCATACATCAGGCCTTATGCGTACTATATGGATCAGGCCTTAATCCTTATGCATATTATATATGCATAAGGTCTAGACTTGATCCATCAGGTTATTTATGCAATAACCTATTATGTGCTATGCATCAGGTTTGATGCATGCTGCATATAGGTCTGATGCAATTTGTTGCATCAGACATAATACATACAATCAGACTTGATTCATACCGGTATGAATCACATTTGATATGCGTACCAGTTTGATATTGATATGCATGCAAGTGATATGAAAAGGGGACTAACCGGCGAAAGGTGAAAGTGTGTTTTGCTTATTGTAGATATGATGAGTTGCGTGAAGGTATTTGTAGAGAGGTTTAATGTCATGTAACTCTCTATGCATCCAATAAATACCGAATTCAACGAGTATGAGATAAAACCCTAAATTCAAAACATATGAAAACCAGCCAACGTCACTTATCCTTGAAAAACATCTGGTCCATCCATTTTCAACCATGTACTCCGAGATCGTAGGAAGAAGACAATACCATGGCATCGCCTTCATTGCCACATATATTTGTAAACCCATTGCTTTTCTTGAAGGAATTGCATCTGTAAACCCAATTTACAAGATTTCAATAACTAAAATCGATTAACTTCACAATTGCTGATATATAAGTAAGTATATAACAATCACAAACCAACTAAAGATTCAAATTAAACAAGACCCATGTAATCAGCTGTTAAATTCGATCAAATCGTCACAAATCAATTGTCAAAAACATGAACTGATAATCGCAAAACAGAAACCGAAATCGACAACAAAACCCCCAAAATTGACTTAACCAAATTCGGGTGTTTAATCTAACCTTTGGGAAGAAAGATATTACGCTTGAAGTGGTAAATGTTGAAGGATAAGAGGAAGCCGGAGACGAAGTAAAGAATGGTGGCGGCAATGTAGTTACGGAGCCACCCTTGGACGGCGTGTGGGAGCGGAGTCCACAGATTTTCCGGTAACAAACTTCCGAGCACTAATTGATTGTACAGAGTGGTTTCTTTGATGAATAATTGAAGGTAATTGTCCATAGTTTTGGGATAACAATGGCGGATGGTGGATGAAGGATGAGGTAACTAGTGTTTTGGAGGTGGAAAGACGAGGGAAAGTGGTGATTTGTGGAGTTGAAAGGAGGACAGCGATATATATAAGTAAGACGGGGGTCTACTTCACATTCTCTTTTTGTTAATTATTTATATATGTTTGACTTTATATACTTGTGGTAATTAGAACTTCACATTAAAAATTATAATACATATATATATATATATATATATATATATATATATATATATATATATATATATATATATATATATATATATATATATATATATATATATATATATATATATATATATATATATATATATATATATATATATATATATATTCTCATGTAAAGCTGATTACAAAATAACATATAATTCTTCCAATTTCCAAATACCATAAGACTGATTTTCAAAAACTCCATTTGGATCATACTACATCTAGAATTATCATGTGGTAGGTAACAAGAGAGAATTGTGTAACGAGTAACTATCTTTTATGGAAAAACCGACTAATTAACAAGAAACGAACTCGAAATATAATACAAAAACTAGGATATAAATCATATAATTAACAGACTAGCTAAAACAATAACAAATAAGAAATAAAAACTATAAAAAAAAACTAATTGATATAATAATTAACAAATTTAAAATAACATATAAGAATGTGTAAAAGTATAATTAAATATTATAAGGAAAATGAATAATACATATTATTAAATTAAAGTAAGTATTAAATAATAACTTGTCAATTATTTATATTTAAATTAACATAACTAATAAATTTAAAATAAAATATAAAAATATGTAAAAGGATAGTTGAATATTATAAGACAAATAAATAACAAATATTATTAATTTAAAGTAAATATTGAAATTTAAAGTAAAACTTGGCAAATATGCAAACCGTAAAAAGTCCTTAATTCAAAATACGGATAGGACTTTTTGTATATCCTTATAAGTCTCACGATTGTAAAAATATAATGTTACAAATTTGGGTTCCAGAAAAAACAAAACAAAACAACTATAATGTGGATATTTGAATATTTTAGAGAAAACAACTAAACCAAAAAAAGTCACTTTACAAATTTGGGTTCCAAAAAAAAATAGTCAAAACTAGAGTTGAATTCCTATCATGTAAATAACAAGCAATATAATTTTTATAATAGCTTTTCAATATTATTGATTATTAAAAATCTGGTCAAAATAAGAATAATAACATTTCAGGATATATATTTTTTGTAACTAATTACCATATTACAAGAAATTTATTTTTAATATGATAGTTAGTGAACAAACTCAAATTTAAATATTAAAAATAGTTAGAAGAATATTGGGAATATTTTTTTCAAAAAATCTATAACTTATTGAAACATAGTCTGTATAGTCGTTTCTTTTTTTTGGTTTGTCAAAAACTCAAAATAATCCAAAAAAACAAGAAATTAAATATCTTAGTTTAATATGACATATATATAACATGGTATACGTATACCAAATACGACCCAAATTCGATAATTAGTCTAAATAACTTGCAAGTTGCAACATGACTTATATGAAATGGAAATGTGAACTTTCATTTGCCAACATTTGAAAGTAAGATGTAAGACCACGAAAGAGGAAGTATTCTTAGACATGAAGGGAGACCATATCTCCTATCACAAATTATCCACTTTATGCATCCAAAATATAATGTTTCCCTCTTTATCATAAATTAATAAAAAAAAAAATTGATATTGTTTTAAAAGTTAAAATGCTTGAATTTGATAGCAATTTAACATGCTGTTTATTTGTTTCTTAAACTTTCTAATAAAAATATCTCATTAGCTTAAATCAGTATATTAATGTATAAGAAAATGGTAAATCGCATCATATTAGCCTATCATAATCAAAAACAAATGTGATATTTAATTAGCATATAAAAGTTTTTGACCAGGAAATATTAAATTTTGCATAAATGATACAATCTTCATGAGATACATATGATATTTATCAAATTAATTGTTACTTTTTAAAACAAAATACATAACTTATGATGTTAGATTAAAAGTTTGAGACATTTTTATTAACTACAAAAAAAAAAAAAAAAAAAAAGGAGGCAGCCTTCTGTTTATGTTAAGTAATCTACGAATTAACACATGTATATTTTTTTTCTTCTATATTTGGAAGATTTTGATAACTATGTTATAAAATCAATTAATTAACATTACTAATTTATACTTTGTATCGGACAAAAATCAAGTTGCACATGTAAATATTCTTTGGTTATTAATTAAAGTTCTCGTGGTGTATTGGAATCTTTTTAACTACTCCATTGTTACAAATATTAGAACCGATTATAATAAACGTTACAACTAAATTTATCATTTATTTTGCCTTACATAATAATATTAACAAAAAGATATTTTTGTCTTTCATATATAGCAACTTGATTAGTTTATAATTACAAGTTGAATGGATCTACGAATCTTTTCAAATGTAGGCAAAAGTGACTTAATTGAAAAATAAATATAATTGTGGATAGTTCGTGGCGGGGTAGGGGCGGCACTGTTAGTACTGTCAGTGCAACGATTATGTACCATGGTTGGAATTGATGAGACGTGGAATGCTCTATGCCTTGATTATTGTACTTCATGTATAAAGATTGTATCAAATTAGTTGTGTATGTTTTTAATTAGTTTGAGAATTAGTTTTGTATAATTTTAATTAATTTGTATTTAATTAAAAAATTGAAAGAGTTGGAAGAGATGAGAAATAACGATGAAAGAGATAAACTCATATGATATGATATGAGAAGCCGTTTGGGAAGGATCAGGACTCTCTAAACCTTAAGTATACATACAAATTAATTGGTATTATTAACTTAATTAATTGAAAAGATAATACATTAACACCAAATCACTAATAATTAAAAAAACTTTAGTAGTATTAAAAAAATATGAAAGACAACTAATAATATAACATCTTAAGAAGATTTTTTTATTAGATAATTAGGGAACGTTATGAAGCCACTTATTTCAATGTTTTTGTTACATTAACACCAAATCACTAATAATTAAACAGACACTAATAAATATAGTATTAAAAAAATATGAAGACAACTAATAATATAACATCTTAAGAAGATTTTTTGATTAGATAATTAGGGAACGTTATGAAGCCACTTATTTCAATGTTTTTGTTACATTAACACCAAATCACTAATAATTAAACAGACACTAATAAATATAGTATTAAAAAAATATGAAAACAACTACTAATATAACATCTTAAGAAGATTTTTTGATTAGATAATTAGGGAACGTTATGAAGCCACTTATTTCAATGTTTTTGTTACATTAACACCAAATCACTAATAATTAAACAGACACTAATAAATATAGTATTAAAAAAATATGAAAACAACTACTAATATAACATCTTAAGAAGATTTTTTGATTAGATAATTAGGGAACGTTATGAAGCCACTTATTTCAATGTTTTTGTTACATTAACACCAAATCACTAATAATTAAACAGACATTAATAAATATAGTATTAAAAAAATATGAAAACAACTAATAATATAACATCTTAAGAAGATTTTTTGATTAGATAATTAGGGAACGTTATGCAGCCACTTATTTCAATATTTTTGTTACATTAACACCAAATCACTAATAATTAAACAGACACTAATAAATATAGTATTAAAAAAATATGAAGACAACTAAGAAAAAAAACATCCTAGAAAGATTTTTTTTACTAATGATAATTAAGGGACATTGTGGAGCCATTTATTTCAATGTATTTGTTTTTTTGAATAGTATCAAAAAAAAAATGAAGACAACTAATAAAAAAACATCTTAGGAAGATTTTTTATTAATGATAATAAGGGGACATTGTGGAGCCATTTCTTTCAAAGTTTTTGTTTTTTGAACCGACAAATCTAATATACTCTTAAATTAACACCTAATTCTATTTATGTTCACAACGGGACTTGAAACATCTGATACCACTAAACTAAGCTAGAAGCCCTTTGGTAATATGGTTTAATATTTGTCTTGGGAATAATAAAATGAAAAGAGATTTTATTGGTTGGAATTTCATGTAGAGTAAATATACGGAGTACTCTATAAGCATCTGCATAAAAGATTTTATTATCAAGATAAAATGTTTATTATCGTACTTATATCTTATATAAGTTGTAAACTAAAATCACAAATGGTCATTTTTTATTTCAAAGAATAAAATAAGCATCGTTTATATTCTTCGGATTCAAACAATCATACATAGTACATACAAGCCAAACCAAGAGCCATTTTGACTTTTTGGTTAGAGGTGTCTTAAAGAGATATTTTTATTTTTTTATTTATTTTTTTTTTTCTTGAGTAAGATTTTGGAAGCTATTAATATACCATTAAATAGTTATATTTTCTCAAATTAAAGAAAAAGGTTTGTATTAAGAAAAAGTGTTTCACTATTATTAATTAAAAGAAAAATATGATAATTAATTGCTAAATGTACACTTTGTTTATTAATTTTCTGCCATTAATTTATTGTAGATTAACGTAGGTGGAATCGAAATATACCAACAAATCAAATTATATGTTTTTTTTTTTTTTTTTTTTTTTTTTTTTTTTTTTTTTTGTAATTGTGACATAAGAGTTAATCAAATTAGTTCTGTAAAAAAGAATTAGGTATTTCAATTTTTGTATTTTGTCATGTAAATTTTAATTTATGTTTATAAAAATATAAATAATTATTGTAGTCTACAGAAAATCCTTAAAAACAAAATGTAGCTGAAAAATACAGAAACTCACTTGATCAATCTCAATTTTCCAATAAAAAAAACTTTATTTTTATTCATTTTTGAACATTATTTTGATATATACATAAAAAGGAGCTGTCTTTTTTAGAAAAATAATCTAACATTCAAACTTAAAGTCCAGCCTGAAACCATTGGCAATGCACATGTATACATCATATTTAAATCTTTTTTATATATTAATATTACTAACATTTTTTAAGGCAAGTAAATAAAAATCAAATCAACTTCGAACCCACCACGTTGCCGACCTTAAATCATTGAAAAAAAGGCCATGTGAAAGAAATATATTTTTTTTCATAAATTTCCCTTTTTTTATCGAATAAATATTATTTAACACCTGTTTTTGCATGCAAGTAATTATTATTCCCCATGAATCATTTTTCTATTATAAATTCAAAATAAATAGGTTAATCCCCCTTTAAATTATAAGAAGCGAAAAAGGAAATAAATTCAATGTGGATTAAATGAATTCCAATAAATGCAATTAATTAAAAAGACGAAATATATAATATTTGTAACTAACTTCAGAAAAATATAAGTTTTTTTTAAAGAGTATATGATGATAAATTAAATTATACTTAACAATTTATAACATACCTTTAGGAACGTAAACGTTGTATTTGTAGAAATAAACATAGAAGCTCCAAAGAAAACTTGTGATGAAGTAAACTAGGGTTCCGGCGGTGTAATTCCGGAGCCATGTCTGAAAAAAGTGTGGCAGCGGCGTCCAAATCTTCTCCGGCAGCAGTGCTCCGAGCACAAGCTGGTTGGTCAACGACGTTTCATCTACAAACAATTGCAGATACTTTTCGTCCATCGGACCAGTGATAAGTGAACTATATGTATCGATATGATTGTTTCCGGCGAGATGCTGGTGGTGGCGGAGGCGAGTAGCGGTTGTCGGTCGATCGGAGAAGATTAGAAGAAATGAGAGTTTATATATATAAATATAGGGTGGAGTAGTATCGCTGTATATGGATATATAGCCGCCGGCTGTATTTAATTATACAAGGAATGGTCTATTTTTGTTGATATTAAATGTTACAGTTATAATATTATATATATTATATTATATTTAGCTATTAAACTTATGGGAAAAAAACTACTAGTTTCGAGTAGGGGTGGCAACTCTCGACCCAACCCGTAACCCGACACGAACCCGACACGAAAATAAGTGGGTTAGGGTTGAGATTTCTGACCCGCCAACCCGTCAACCCGTCAACCCGCCAACCCGTTTATTTAATGGGTTAGGTTGGGTTACCTGTTTGGGTTCGCGGGTCAACCCGCCAACCCGACTAATATATTTAATTATCTATTTCTTTTAATTTTTAACAATCTAACATCATATTATACTATTAGTTTCTATTTATCATATCCTTAACACTTAATTTGGTATTCGTTCGTAATTTCGTATATCATCAGCCATATGTTTGGGCAATGTGGCATTGTGTTGTGGGCTACTGTTGGGCTTGTGTCTCATGATCCCGTCATCCATCTTTGACCTTGACTCCTTGAGTGTTGACTGTTGAGTCCTTGTGCAGCCAGCCATTACGTATTTGCGTGCCTTAATAAAAAAAATTGTTCCTCACCCGCTCCAGTCTCCACATTCACGAACGATCGAATGAAGGATAAAGATTAAGGAGTTAAGGACCGATCTTCGAAGGAAGCAACATCACGAACTTACGATTTAATCACTCATCGGGCCAATCCTCACCCGCTCCTCATCCGCTCATCGTTGTTTGCACTCACTCTTGTCAGCTTTGACGTTTTCGACCCACCTTCCTTTCTCTCTACGGCAAGTAACAATCTACACTCTATAGCATGTTTGAACAATTGCACTTTTTCGTGAATGTTTTGATTTTTAGAGTTTTATTTGGATGTTTATGACTTTATGTTTAATATTTATTTTGGATGTTTATGAATTTATGTTTAATGTTTATGACTTTTAGACTTCATTTTATTTGGATTTTTCAATTTCATCTTAAAATGTGTTGCTTATTAAATGGGTTATACGTGTTGGGTTCGAACCACCATGTGAACTCGCCAACCCATATATTTATACGGGTTATATGGGTTGGGTTGGGTTGATGTTTCCAACCCGTCAACCCGTGACCCGACAACCCGCCAACCCATATATTATATGGGTTGGGTTGAGTTTCTGAATTTCAACCCGCCAACCCGCCAACCCGTGACCCGCCAACCCGAACCCAACCCAATTGCCATGCCTAGTTTCGAGCAATTAAATCAGCCAAACTCTGGCTACACGTTGTTAGCATTTGCCAATATGTAAAGATGAAATTTTTATGTATCTATTTAATTTTTTTTTTAATAAATATAGTCTTAAATATGGTTTATATATTTATTATATATAATGTTTAGTTATAAATGTTTATATGTGATTCACATTAGTAAAGAGTCAAAAGAATTAAGATAATTTTTTAGCTAACGGAAGTATATTATTACGGGGATACCTTTTAGACGTTACCACAAAAGTCGAAATCAAAATCATTTCAAAACATAATGACAAAAGAAATTAAAATGTATCCCACCAAATGTGTCATAGAAACCCAACCACCTTTGACATAAGGTTTTAAGAGATCATTTTTGATTTTTTTGCCAAATGAACCCCCAAATTCAAAAAAATACATGTTTAATAAGGCACAAATGTAAATTGTAACCTATGATTACCGGTTATCTTCAATCCATAGTTTAGATGTGCACATTATTGTCTACGTAGATACACACTTAGGAACTGACTCACTAGCTTCATAAACAAGCTACCTATTTGTTCCCTGAATGAAGACAACATCTACAATGTTATTTCCCTTTTATAACTTTTAACTATCTGCTCTTAGAGAACCAAACAATTGTTGTTCGTACAAATCGAGGCTCGTTGTGTGATCGTCTTCATCCAAAAGGATGTCGTGGTCGGACAAGAATCTAGCTCACAGATTTTGCCACTATGTGGACTCTATAGTAATCATCATCTTCTTCGATTGTGTAGCGGATAATGTGGAACGTAGGGGATAATGTCGAATTTAGGGTTTAATAATGTCTGTAATGTTGTCTTTTTCATCCAAGCCAGTTAAAATCAAAAATATTTATCAATGTGAAAATGAAGCTATGTGCTTCGTGTAACCTCATATCTTTTTTGGTATGTTTTTTTTATAGTTGGGGATGACAACTAAAAGTGTAAGTACTTCATCTGAATCGACGGTGAGTTGACACCACACTACAAGTCTACAAGAATTCATTTAACACTCTTAAATATGAGTTGTAAATAATAAAAAACAATAGTTATCCTGGAAGACCAGAGAGGAGGTGATGTGTGTTTTTATGTATATATTTTAATTGCTCAATTTTTAAATTTAAAACTGATTTTACTGCAACCTAACTAATAAACACACTAAGATGTGTACATAATCGTGCAATAATATAGTTATGGTAAGACCAAGTGTCGAACACAAGGGAAACGATTATGAATTAATATGGAGTTTTTGATTATATGTTACGTTAACCACATAAAAACAGTAAAGAAGGGTTTTATTTAATCTCAAATAAACAGCTAAACAACAAATCTCGATAAACTAACTAAAGACAAATCTATTTAGGTACTTTGGTTTAGATTGGACTTCATCTCAAAATATTGGCTAACTATTAAGTGCAATTGATATTTATTCATTATTCACCGATTCCTAATATGACTAACATCATGATCAAACTACTAATCATTCGATTTTAACACAACTATTAATTCAATGATCGAGTGAACAAAAATCATGTAAATCAGTATTTAATGCGTATTAAGTAAAAAATTTATCTTTATTAATCCTAATGAAAATAGGAGTTAAATCATGCATATAATGATCATCTACTCATGCACACACATTAAAGTTCATCACATTATTTCCTAACCCTAGGTTATGATCTAACTCTAGTCATAATTACCAATGATCATGGACAATTATGATTCAGATTAACACAGAATGTTCATCTAAACTCTATTAATTCAACAATAGGGAATAAAATAACAATCTTTAACACATATGGATCTTGCAATCAAACTGGACAAAATAAATTAAATAAGAATAAACAATCCAAATAACAATTAATCCATAATCTCAAAGATTTATCTAGTCATAAACGCAAAGCAAAGGGTTTTAACACACAAACCATAAAGTAAACGCATATCGAATCACGTTGGAATGCTAATCATGATTAGAAAAACAAACCAAATGCTTTCAAGCAAGAATTCGATCTCTAATCCTTCAAATTTTCGCTCCTGTCAGCTTAACAGCGTTCCGGTCGCCTTCTAGACCCTCAAAACGGCCGAAGAAGTGTTTCTTGCTGACTAAGGATGGATAAAAGTCGGAATCTCCCTTTAGGTTAACCAAAAATCGCAATATATAAGATTTTCTGCTGACTAAGTACGTTGGGCGTACATGGACTTATGTTGGGCATAAGGTGTAAAATTCATGTCAGGACCCAACCTAGTACGTAGGGCGTACTCCCATTACGCTGGACGTAATGGCCTTCTTTAGCCATTTCTTCCTTTTTGCAATTCAGGTCTAATTTCCATCCTTTTCGCTTCATTTCCGCTCTAGCAACAAATTATACCTGTAAAATGTAAACTAAGCATTATAAGTACCTTGTAGTTCTAAATATCATAAAAACATAGTATAAAATAATAAGAAAACGTCATATATATATATATATATATATATATATATATATATATATATATATATGTAGTGACAAAGAACATGGTTTGGCATGCAGAATTAAAGCTTGCACAATTGAACATGGTGATTTGGGTGTTTAAGAGATATATTGAATGTATATGGTGTTACACAAAAAGGATCTAGATCTAGACTACATAATTAACACACACTTACACACTCACTTCTACATCTCTCAAGCACACCTCTACAAGTGGACAAACCCACCTTATATAGAGGTGTTTACATGTCTCTCTCTCACTCTAACTAACAAATGGGTCTAAAGGCTAATGCACCACATGCAAGTGGGTTTTACAAAGGTCAAACATTTACAAAGTCAATCATGAATAACTTTGCACCCCAACATTCTCCCCCTCAAAGTTAGGAATGAATGACCCACTTCAAATCTTCCAAAGTCGAGCAACTACGCGGTTCGAGCCTCAAAGGTGACACATGTTGAAACGAACTTCAATCTTCAATTCTTCCATGATTCTTCAATTTGGGCTCTAGGATGTGAGACCATACAATCCAAGCAGCAACGAATGATTAAGAGTATTCCAAACTCCAAATAATCACCCCAAAGTTGCGCATAAAAACACACCCCAAAAATCTTCAATAATTCCAAACCCATTTCGAATACATCACTTCCGAACTTCCAATTGCATCATCTCGTAGCTTCAAAACTCCAAGATCACTTCGGTCTTCAAATCCGCGTAATATGAAAAATTCAAGTTCGAATTTCCATATAAAACTTCTCCCCCTTTTTATAATCGAAATTTGATTATAAAACTCCAAAGGAAAAAAAAACGTGCTCTATTTAGAATTTTTCGTGTCAAAACTCCCCCTTAACATGTGGCATAAACTTTGTGGTTCAATCTGAAAAACCAAAAAATAATCAATTTTTAGCTTCATTCACGGATCGCCTTTGACAAAATTTCTCAAAAATGGGTAGAAATTGTCAATTTCAAAATTCTGCAGTGACCCGTTGCGCCCAAAACAGCCAAAAATACAAAACTCTCCCCCATTTTCGAAACTTGGTAGAAAGCGTCAATTCGCATTAACTGCAGGGGCCTGTTTCGAAAATTATCCCATTTCTACCCAATGTCGAAGTTGGATGAATTCTTCCAAATCTTCGAAACTCATATTCCTTTTCTCCTTCAAAATCTCCGTAATCAAAAATCTTCATACTGTCGCGATAAAAAATCTTCCTTAGTCGATATCGATTCCCAAATCTTAGACTATCGACGTTAACCATCGACCATTGAATAATCAACTCCAATCCATTCAATTTCTTACTCATTAGTAGATATTAAGCAAATCAACTTGACCAAGCCTTCACTTTCGTTATTGACTATCTGTAAACCGAGTTTGACCATTTAACTGGTTAACAACCAAAATCAAAACTCCAAACTTTGATTTTGCAATCGGTTCTTGAAATAAGACCCTCTAAATCACAATCAAATCCAAAATCGTGAATCGTCGACCCCAAATGCTTCGATTTCAAATCATCGACTATTGACCATTCGATTCTAGTCCTTCACTCACTTTTACAAACCCATCGATCATCGCATAACCAACTCAGGTTTCGACTATTGACACCCCAAACACAATCTACTAACGAAATCAAATGAACCCAACAATCGACTCCAACACCTTTTGAAATCAAAATTCAAATTTCGTCATCTGTTCGCTATCAATCGTCGAACATCGAGTCTTCCTTGTTTGCTTTTCATTCCAGCCGATATCTATATTCAGCAACCCAACCATCATCAATCGAATTCAAGCATACTCAAAACCCAATACCAGTCAAAATTGAGTTCTACTCCTTAGCAATTTGATTTCAAATTCGAATTCAATTCTAGCATGTGAGTTTGACTTCAATCCCCATTCGACAGTCGTAATTCACTGATCGAAAAAAAAATCAATTTTGACTTTCTGTTTGACTTGTCCTTAACCCATTGTAACTAGTTTGTTCTACTGCAAAGTCGACAAACACAAATCGATTTTCAGATCAAACACAAATTTCAAATCCTTTTCGTCTGTTCTTTAAATGTTCTTCACTGAGTTTGTCAGAACAAAATCAAACGGTTCTTCATCTTGTCTTCATCTTCCCAAATCGAATTAGAAATCAAATTTCAATTTTCAAACAAAATCAGATTTGTCTACATCAGTTCATCATAGAGTTCTTCAAATCGATTTTGTGGAGAAAATTGAATACGATCAAGAACAAATTGAAATTATCAATGAACAATCGATAATCAAGAACTTATTGAATAATCAATGAATAACTGATGATCAAGTAGAAACTGAATCAAACAATCAAAGATGAAACAATACGATTATACTTCAAGAACAATTTTGATTGTGATCTGAGACATAAGTCTTCGATGGCACAACTGGATAAGCAAACGTACAAGTGGATCTCGGAACAGTGCTTTTAGAATAATCCCAATTGATGACTTCCGATCTCAATCAACGATATCGGATCTTTTAAAAGAATTAATTGGGCTCCCAAAAATTGATCAATGAACAGTAACAGGTTAACAATTTGGGGCTCAAATGATTTATGAACAGTAGATTTCGAAAAATGGATCACAAAATACTTTTTGGGCTAAATCAAGAAAATGATTGAATCATAATGAATTTTGGGCTTAAATCTCGATTCAAACGAACAATCACAGTTTGAGAATCAAATCAAACGAACAAATATGAAATTGGATCGGACCTTGATCTAAAAAAATATTGGATCACAACAAATGGGGTTTTCAAGAAAAATTTGATCCAATGAGTCAAACGATCACAAATCAAAAACGCAACGCACGAATTCAATGAAATTAAGAGAGATCATAGAGAGAGACTCACCAAAATTGTTCAAATTGCGACAAATGTTGCCAAACCGAGAATCGTTCTTCAAAAATCACCTTGATTTTGAAGACCCGCTCTGATACCAATTGTAGTGACAAAGAACATGGTTTGGCATGCAGAATTAAAGCTTGCACAATTGAACATGGTTATTTGGGTGTTTAAGAGATATATTGAATGTATATGGTGTTACACAAAAAGGATCTAGATCTAGACTACATAATTAACACACACTTACACACTCACTTCTACATCTCTCAAGCACACCTCTACAAGTGGACAAACCCACCTTATATAGAGGTGTTTACATGTCTCTCTCTCACTCTAACTAACAAATGGGTCTAAAGGCTAATGCACCACATGCAAGTGGGTTTTACAAAGGTCAAATATTTACAAAGTCAATCATGAATAACTTTGCACCCCAACAATATATATATATATATATATATATATATATATATATATATATATATATATAATAAACGTTATCAAACAAGCACACACTAATCTTTTGATTGCCCCCAAGAAAAACTGATTTTTATTATTATAGCATCACATCAAAACGCTAGTCACCAACATCGCGCAGAACAATCCATTTTGAGTCTATCCATTACATTAAGACCCCAATGCATATATTTGTGTCTAAATTTCCTAAGAACTTCCCCAATCCTAAATACTTACGATCATCATAAACACTTCTCAGTCAATTTGAATAACGTTCATTTTTGGCATTCTTACCTCCTATGCCCTTTTATTTACCACCCTTTCGCCTTAAAAATTATTGTCAAATGCCAAGTGACTCAACAAAAATGAAAAATAATATATAATATAATAATCCTAGAAATATGACTACACTTTTTATTGTTGCAACTTTATCTTTTTTGGAACTTTTTATCTTTTTCACTTTATCTTTTATTTTTTATTTTATTTTTCTATTATTTTTTTATCTTTTCTTAGTATTTCAACTTCTCATAATCACATAAGCAAATAAATAACTTTAACTTAAACTTAGTTACAATTTTACTAATACTTAAGTTTGTGGCTTTCTAAAAGATTCAATGGAATACTCGGAATCCATAGGTCACTAATGGAGCCTGTGACTTTCGATGAAACCCGTGTAGTAGCATTCTTCCCGTTCTGATTCGCGTTCATGTAATTCAGGTGGATAGATATAAAATATCCCGCAAGGAATACTGGCCAAGTCCCAAAGTTCACTGATTGACTTCACTCCTAAATTGTTACTTTATTTATATAATAACTAGACTCAACAATAAAGAAAAGTAAACAGATAAACTTGATAAATTGACTCGCTTTGTTTTGACAAAAAGGACCCAAGAGATAAATTAGTCACTGGTACGTTTTTTTATTAGGTCTAGGTTTTACCAAAGTAAAACTTTTTACATCCCTCAAATTGGCAAGGATGTGTTTTGTCTCATGATTTCACTAGGATAGGGAAGTCACAAATATACTAGAACATATGTTGGCTCAAATAAACGTCGAGGCCCACATCAGATCCTCCCACACAACACTAGAAACCTAGGTCTCAACACAACAATACAACAATTTTATTTAAAAATATAAGTAGATTTTCAAAATTAGACTATTTTTACAAGTCTTTATTATTATTATTAGTTTTTAAAAAATTTCAATCTAGAAATGTCAATTAATTTTGGTATTTCTTTTTAGCTTTCGACTCCTACCTTACAATTAATTCATGCAATGTCCCCATTGAATGCATAAATAATTAAAGAACATAAAAATAAAAAGGTAGAAAAAGGAACAGACTCCCCATGGGTAGTAATGGCGAGATCGAAACGAGTGGGGCTACTGAAAGTTGCTCCAAATTTTGTTGGAATACTAGAAACTGAATGTTGCTTCTGAATGTGCCGGAAAATAAAACCAAGAACTCCGAATTCTGAAATGTGGTGAAAAATAATGCAATGTACAGTGACCATGACGCGGGAAGGTTTCGACCATGTCGTGACGTCGGGTGAGGAAAAATCCGAATTGGGAACAATAGCATGACCACGAAATGGTAAAATGCCGAACACGTCATGGCATTTAGGATGACAATCTCCACTCGCAACTTCAAACTCCCCCATGACATAGGAAAATGTCAACCATGACGTGGCAGCTAGGATAATACTTTTGATTTGTGTTGAAACAAAACTCCATGGTGTAGGAACAACTCTTCCAAACCATGGAAATCGATGAAATCAAACTGACACCCTTAGAATAATAATCCCTCCAAATATCAACGCACACCCCACACGTATTTAAAATCCGTGGCTCTCAATTATCAACGTCAAACTTTCTCGACTTTTTCTTTTTTGACAAAACAATAGTCAAACCTAGCGGCTGAACTTATTTCCATTTTCTAAGGGAGAAAATTATGCAAAAATCTAAAAGATCAAAGAGTATCAACATGGAAAACAAAATTAAGTCAACTAAAAATAAATTAAACATCCTAATTTAAACAAACTAAATACACACCAAAATAAAATAAAACTACTAAGTCTAATAAACCAAAATAAACTAAAAATAAAAAGTATAATCTCAGTCACTCATCATCCTCGTCGTCCTGGTGTTGCGTCCTAGATGTGTCTGATCCATAACCACGCTATCGATATGGTGGGGGAAGGGGAACTGGATGATGATAACCATGTGAAGCAAAGAAACCAATCAATGCACCCTCAAACCACTATTTCCTAGTCTCGACCACGTCAAACCGATCATCCACACGATGAAAAATGCCATCCATGTGCTGAGATAGGTAACTAATATCAATCTCCTGACGTGGCCCCTATTGTGATCATCGTGGAGTAGGTCTACGCCTCCCTTGTCTCTCATGCTCTGGTGATGCTGGACCCTCCTATTTGGTCACGCCATTAGGTCGTATCCTCAAAATACCATCATCACCACGCATAATAACCCTCATCGACTCCAACAGCTGCAAAATCATCGCCCTCACATCATAAAACACCATCGAACTCGAAATTTCTCTCGTAAATAATTAATATGATCTACCCAAATGAGTGATGAAGTGCCTACCACAGATTAGGCTACTCGCAAAGACCCTTGGCCCTTCGCCCCATATATGAACTAAAGCAATTGGGAGGTTCAGGTGCCTCCTTGGTGTAACAAGCGTCCATAGGAAAAACTAATCAGTAGAAGGCACCCTCTAACAATTCTTATGAAACGTAAGAGAGATAGAGATCAAGCAATGCAACAATCTATAAGTAGTGGAGTGAATCATTTTGCCTCGAGCAGTTGATGGTATATATACTCCACCGGTAATCTTAGCCCAAAATACATTCTCGTTTTAATCATTTGGCTGTCCTATAACACAATCAACAAGAAATTTCGGGAAGTGGACAATCCTCGTCTTGTCAAAAGTGTAAACTCCAACTCTAACAGAAAACTCAATAGCACTGCACTCCCTACTGACTCCACCAAGTCGAAAAGAAACGGTTGTCCTATCATCAGGAGTCTTCATAAGATCAAAGGAAATTGTAGCATAAAACTCCTGCAAAAATTCCCAATAGACGGGTTCCTATTGATAGGTTTTAGCCATAAGAACATCCTATGTGCCCATGCAAACCCTAGTGCTTAGATCTAGGTTTCTCTATTATACATGCATTCATCCAAGACTTTAAACCCTAGATCTAGCATGTGATAATCAATATTAACATAAGAATAGGGTTTAGATCTTACCTTGATTGTTATGTAGCAATAACAATCTCAAATCCTCCTTGTAATTGGCTTTTGAAAGCTTAGTGTCATAAATGTCACACCTCTAATGGCTCACAAACACCAAGAGCAAGAGGATGAAGATGGAGAAGAGGAGAGGCACCCAAAAACATCTAGAAACCCTAAGGAATCTCTTAGCCACGTTTTTGGTGCCCTAGGGGTCCTCAAATAGTGAGACGATTAGGGTTATCTAACAAGGAAACCCTAATTTGACTGCTTAGGCCCTAAGCAGCCCATGAACTCCCTCCTTAGAGGCCTTGGACGATTTCTAATGGGTTTCCCCATAGAATTCATCCACTCCATCCTCTATGGAGTCCATTAGATCAATATTCAACTATCACACAATTGACAGTTCCAGTCCCCTTTATTTAATTAATATCTTTTAGCCACAAAATTAATTCTTATTAATTCTTTACTAATATTAATTAAACAATATGATTTCTCCTTTAATATATTATTCTCATAATATATTAATAAATCATAATTAATCCTCTATTTCCATAATTCATCCTATCAAGTTGCTTTGGTGAAGGCAACCCAAAAGGACCATGCACCATCGGGTCAAGTACATACCAAAATAGTTATGGACTTAGACACTAATCCAATAGTCTCCCACTTGGATAAGTCTAATAACTATCCTGCGTATGACTTCAGATCCTGATCCGCAATCGTAGCTTTCAAAAGCCGCTGTCAACTCTGATCTTATCGGATAGCATGTCCTTTAGATAAGGGATCATATATTCCTCCATTCTAGATATCGTATAGACTGAGACATGGATTTAAATCATTCTCTCTGTCTATGTGTTGTTTCTCGATTTCCGATTTATGACGACTGACAACAAACTATAGTTGAACACATCAACTTAGTCCCGGCTTGTCCAAGCACTTAGGTGTCATCACTAAATCATCGAGGGGACCATAGATATCGCTTTCATCTTACTTTGGGTAAAAGGAACGGATAAACTTCGATTCAATGCTCGCTTGTACTCACTCACCGTATCACACACAACCATACGTTTTATAACACCAAGTTACTGGTGCGTTTATGTATTATCAATGTGTAACCGACTCGCAAGATACAACTCACACATCTCGGTTTCAAGAATATAAGATATTATCATCTCACCAATTACTCGTGATAAAATCCATGAAGCGATCCAAGTGAACGTGGGTTTTAATCCAATGCTCAAATCATATTCATAAGCACTCATGAACGTTGCAGCAAACCTTTGTTATGTCTAACACATTTTAGACAATCTACACACCAATTCATGACAGTCTTCATTCATACCTACTCCCAACATATGAACGACTGTGGACCGTTCGAATAATTTGATTATTCTAAAATAATTTAATTATTCAGGAAGTCAAAACATGCAAAGTGAAACACAAGAATAATACTAATCCTATATAGCCTCAAACTTTTGAGTATAAATAAAACACCTTTTATTTATCACCATATTGATTACTCGTTATTTTTTGTTTCGAGTAATCAACTTACTACTTGAATTATAAATATAGTTGTCCCTGTTGGATTAGTGTCTAAGTCCATAACTATTTTGGTATGTACTTGACCCGATTATGAGCATGGTCTTTTTGGGTTGCCTTCACCATAGCAATATGTAGGATGAATTAAGGAGAGAAATGTTTAATTATGATTTATTAATATATTAAAGGATAAATCATATTGTTTAATTAATATTAGTCAAGAATTAATAAAGAATTAATTTTATGGCTAAAAGAGATTAATTAAACTTAAGGGACTTTTTGTGTAATTATAAGATAATTACATAGATGGGCTAATGGACTCCATAGAAGTTGGAGTGGACGAATTCTATAGGGAAACCCATTAG
This sequence comes from Lactuca sativa, assembly GCF_002870075.4. NCBI lineage: Eukaryota > Viridiplantae > Streptophyta > Magnoliopsida > Asterales > Asteraceae > Lactuca > Lactuca sativa. Next base: position 119,553,946 of record NC_056625.2, on the reverse strand, counting down.
AAATCGTCTAAGGCTTCTAAAGAGGGAGTCCATAGGCTGCTTAGGGCTTTAGCAGTCAGATTAGGGTTTCCTAGCTGTAAACCCTAATAGCCAGCATATATAAGGAACCCTTATGGCCCCAAAAAAACGTGGTGAATACTTCCTTTAGGGTTTCCATCCGTTTTTGGTGCCTCCTCTCTCCTCCCTCTTCGTCCAAGTTGCTTAGTGGTGTTTGTGAATCCATTAGAGGTGCAACGCTTGAGGCACTAAGCTTTCTTTATCAAATGATTAATTTTTATTGCTATATAACAATAAAAGGTAAGATCTAAACCCTAATTTTAGTTATAGTTTATTAGATCTAGGGTTTATGGCTTTGGATTATCAATTGCATGTTCATTAGAAAAACTAGATCCAAAGCTATTAGGGTTTGCATGTACACCATAGGATTGATGTATTGCTCAAAACCCATCAGTCCCATGCTCTTAGCATGCACACTATCTTTTCCTGTGGTCCTTACTTTATGAAATAGATCAATTGAACATATTTCCAATGATGCTAATTTCACAATTCCTAATCCATTAGTGTAAGAATACAAAATTCTCGCCACTACTAGAATATGTTAGATTCTAGCATTTTATGCAACGGTCCTTTCATAATATCATAGCGCCAAAGTCACCAAGACTTTGCTAATGAAATTACAAATTGCTCTAATGGATATTGTTACAAGACAATTCCATAGTCATGAAGTCTCACATTCAAAGTACAGTCCTTTGAACATCCTTCTTGCATAGAAGTTTCTAATCTAGACATTGATTCTCGATATCCAACTCCCAATATGGAAACATTTCCATACTTTCCATATGACAACTCATTCTAAATAAAATCTTATCTATTCATAATAATGTCAATATGGTCTATCCATGACTATACTTTCAACTGTCCACAAGCAACCAATCCTTGGCGAACCTTAGATTGTCCTTGGCAGTTGTTTAATTATTTTAGTCAAAACCGGTTCTATTTCCTTTTCCCACTAAATGCCCTAGGCATTTGAAAAATTTTAGAACGGTCGAATATTACAGCATATGCAATCGATCCTATACCCAAAGCATATGGGATACAATTTATAATGAAAACGTGATACTTTACCAGTTTCTTACTATAATATCGTTATAATATTTCTATTTGCTGTGTTCTCAAAATTCAAACTATGAAGAGGGATGTCGTATTCATAATCGAACTTTGAGAATGCAAATAATAAATATACCCTTGACTAAATTGAATTAAAATTTCTCGATCTAAGCTTTTAGATTGGAAACGAAGTATAACATTCTCTCCCTTAATTATAGCAAAAACAACTTTTCTACCCCTGCCACTTTGCAAAGTGAAACTTTTGTTTTTCTATAATTAATATTGTCAACTTGCAATACTTAAATAATAATCATGCTCCCACTAACATGATGATTATATCCATTTCAGCATAGCATTTATACTCCCACTAGCTTTGACACGTATTTAGAAACCATCTAAACTTCTAGAAAACAATACTTATTGACTTCCAAAGTTCATTGTTTCTAATACGATATGCTTCGATAAGCGTTTATCTAAGCTTCTCAAAATCACACACCTTTCTTTAGACAGCTCACATGTGTGTCTAAACTAATTCAGAACTTATTTTACTAAGTTCTAAATGTTCAGACTATTTGCCAAATCTCACAATTCGAACTATGAAGAGGGATGTTGTAATCATAATCGAATTTGAGAATGCAATTTACATTATCGCTATCTCCTTAAAATCTCTCTTAGTGATAGCGTTTCCTAACAATCATTTAATGAAGGAGAGAAACCTTATGACACTTAGATTTTATGGTGTATGTGCTCCTATCCATGTGAATTTGCCATAACCATAATCGAAAGATAATGTTTGTGACAAATTCAAACTCTTATGGACAGAACTTGTTCATTCTTAATTTCTTGCCATCAAGGGTCCCACCATTGCTTCCAAGTTATCTAGTAGCTCACCTATGCCAGTCAATGTACTTTCATTGAACAAGGTGCTTGCCTTATGGAGTCTATTAAGAACTCGTAGAATTCATATGCATAATCACTCAACAGGATTGGCACAAAAATAGAATTTTGTCAACACGATAGGTTACAAACCGCAAGTCGTGTGCTAGTGTTTAATAAGTTTACTCTTGATTAGTTCTTGAATCTTTTCAAGATCTTCAGACTCCCACTGACCTCTTGACATATTAGATTCTCTTATCAAGAAATATTTCTTGATAACAAATATCTAAGAGTTAGTGTGTGTGTCTATATCAAGACAAAACTTTACACACATTTGGTCTTAGTTGGTCCTTGTCTTCTCCGAGACATCACAACTTTCCAATTTCAAACGTGCAAGAGTAAGGAAAACAATTTTTCTACTTCACATTTGATGAGTGTGTGTCACTCAATTCACAATCTTGGAATACGATTCTAAGACTTGATTTTGGAACAAAGTATGACTCATCCTTTTGATTTAACCATTTCAACAATTTCCGATTCCTCTTCTTAGTCATACTAGTGCACTAAGATGTCCTTAGAGGATCAATTGTGATATGGTTCTTAATCATTAAGAAGATCATAAAATCCGATACAAAAGTACTCTCCCTTCTTAGATTAGAGAAACTTTTATCTTTCTGCCTAAGTGATTCTTCTTATTCGTTCTGCCATTCATGAAACCTTTTCAATGATTCAGAATTCCACTTAATCTTGTAAGCATAACCACATTTACTAGACTTTTAGTAAATTATGACGAATAGTCTTATTTTTATTTGTGGTGGACTTGACTAGTGCACAACATTGTGTTTTATTCCTTTAGTCCTTCACTTGATTCTCATATTTGTGTGATCAAGGAATTAGTTTTAATCTCCTAAGTACCAAAATTTCCATACATCACATGATTCAAATCATATGATTCCAAGTTTCTGTCCAATTGAAACTTGGGTGATAGGAATCTTTCCTTACTTAGAAAATTTTGAAACTACCATAAATAACATAACTAAGAATCAAATCCATTTATAGAAATACACAAACATCATTTTTTTCACAACGATTTCATTGCAAGGATATATATAAATAAGACAGATCAAAAATTTATTTTATTTATAAAAGCAGCGGAAAACATGTCCTTACAATGCAAAATCAATTGAAAAACTATGTAATCAAATATTCCTAACAAATCTATCATAACTTTCTAAGCTCAAAATCTTATCTTCGAATCCATGAGATCGTGATCCATTTCTTTGTGATCAAACTCATCTTGCTCTTCCATCAAGCCTCCTCTCTTTTCACTGATCCTGCAAAACATTCAAATGCAATCTTATCACATTATGTATTAAGACTAAATGAATAGGAACTTAATGGAGTTAGATAGTGGATTTTACCTGAAGTAGAGCCAAACGTCTTGACTCTCCCATCTCTTAGATCTCTCAGGTAGTCTGGGCAGCTTCGTCTCCAATGCCCCTTCTCCTGGCAATAAAAGCAAATCGACTCTTTTGGAATAGCACACAGAACTACTTTAAATTTGCCTTTCTCTTATGATCAAACTTTTCGACCATGGCATGCCTTTCGTTGCCATTGCCTATATCCATAGAGGTCTGGAAGGCAGATACACCAATCAACTTTGCTTCTCCAGTGCGCCAAATCATTGCTGATTCAGCAGCAACAAGCAAATAGGTGAGATCGATGAGGGTCATGTCGTGGTCTATCATATAGTACTCTTTTACGAACTCACTATATGAGTCAGGAAGCGACTAAAGAACCCAGTCAATAGCCAGTTCCTTACAGACACGACTCCCAACATTCTTAACCTATCAATGTGTGACTTCATCTCTAAGACATGTGCACACACCGACTTTCCTTCTTCATGTTTACTTGCCAAAAGGGCTTGAGTGAGCTTGAACTTCTCAAGCCTTTGAACTTGTGGGTTAGGGAGAACAATAGGAGGATGTTGAGGAAGTGAAGCATGATCTCTTGTTCCTCGATCGAATTGTGGAATATCATCTTCATATGGAAGGCTTGTTCCATGGGATTTGGGAAGACCATAGTTGTCATACTTTGACATCTACAAAATGGGAGAAAAAATCCATTTAGTTGATTGATTGAGTCTTTAATAAATCACCCAAATGAGATATTAAGGCTAGGACCCAACACAATATCCTACAAATTGGAAGAAGGATGTCATAATTCAACTTGCAGAACATTTGAAGGTAAGTGAATGACGATTCACTAATTTTCCACCATGAAAAACGAAAAAGAATTTAAGTTTTAAACGTATTGAAAACTCCTAGATCTTTTGAGATTCATCGAACTTTTCAATGGCATGTTTAAATCTCGATATGCCCCTCGATTTGTGATCGGGATGCCGAGGATCACAAAACAGGGTGTGAATAACCATGCAAATATACATGGTGCCCCCAATGTTACAGTCACCTATTCGATGTGCCGGTTAACCACACACGCTCCACTAAACTATGACAAACATTGAGTCACCCTTTGCTACATTTAGTGTGCCGGTTAACCACATACGCTCCACTAACGTCTTCACAAGGGTACAAAGCATAATTTCATGGAATTGCATCAAATTCACTTTTGTCTAAAGTAACTAAGATTGGGAATTTTGTAAAAACATTTAGTTACTTTATACTTCATTATACTTTTAATGGAAAGGGTTTGCCCTATCCTACCCGTTCGGCTAATGACCCTCCACCAATCAAGGAAGCGGTGGGTGAGAGTGGACACCCATTAAACGACCATTTTATAAGCCATAACCTTATACCTCCCTTATAGATCGACTTCGTGAATGAGACCTATTAACGGTAAGACTAGCAGTTTAAGTTATACATATATAATATTAGACTTTTAATGTTATATATAGTATAAGGGTGTATTTTACACTTTGAAAATACTAGGTGGTCTAATTTAATAAATTACACTTTTAATTTAATTAAATGTAAACTATATCACTATGGATTTATTAACTTTTCTTTAATTATACACTTAATTAATTTAGTAAAACCATAAGGGTGTAATTTCAACTTTTCAAAGTACTAGGGTTTTAGAATTTAATATTTCAAAATCAAACTTTTAATCAAATTTTAAATTCCAAAACTTGGGGGCAAGTTTTGAACTTCTTCAAAACATTAGGGTTCAGAATTTAAATATTTCAAAATTATACTTTTAATCAAAATTTAAATTCTAAAACTTGAGGGCTAGTTTTGAAACTTTTAAAAACTATCTAGATCAAATTACAAATAATTAAATTAATCAAATAATTTGAATTATCTAAATTTGACCTAATTTAATTTTTTCACAAGATAATTCAAATCAAAATTATAAATAATCAATCTTTACCTAATAAAACAAATAATTATCTTAATTTTGACAATTATCCATTAATTTGATTAGGATATCAATTACCATAACAAAAAATCTGATTTTTATTTGAATAAAGCAATTTAAGGTAATTATCCAAAGCAAATTAAGGCAAAATTTTCGAAATCATGCTGTCAGACTGGGTTCACAATGTGAATAGTATGTTCACGACGTGGATCTGGTATAATTCGAAAAAACAAAAATTTTCTGCTATGAACGAAAAAACTTTGCATAAAATACATTAGAATAAACCATCCTAATCTCTGATACCACTGATGGGTTTTAGTCATAAGAACATCTTATGTGCTCATGCAAACCCTAGTGCTTAGATCTAGGTTTCTCTATTGTACATGCATTCATCCAAGACTTTAAACCTTAGATCTAGCATGTGATAATCAATATTAGCATAAGAATACGGTTTAGATCTTACCTTGGTTGTTATGTAGCAACAACAATCTCAAATCCTCCTTGTAATTGGCTTCTGAAAGCTTAGTGTCACAAATGTCACACCTCTAATGGCTCACAAACACCAAGAGCAAGAGGATGAAGAAGGAGAAGAGGAAACCCTAATTTGACTGCTTAGGCCCTAAGCAGCCCATGAACTCCCTCCTTAGAGGCCTTGGACGATTTCTAATGGGGTTCCCCATAGAATTCATCCACTCCATCCTCTATGGAGTCCATTAGCCCAATATTCAACTATCACACAATTGACAGTTTCAGTCCCCTTTATTTAATTAATATCTTTTAGCCACAAAATTAATTCTTATTAATTCTTGACTAATATTAATTAAACAATATGATTTCTCCTTTAATATATTATTCTCATAATATATTAATAAATCATAATTAATCATCTCTTTCCATAATTCATCCAATCAAGTTGCTTTGGTGAAGGCAACCCAAAAGGACCATGCACCATCGGGTCAAGTACATACCAAAATAGTTATAGACTTAGACACTAATCCAACACCTATATCATGAACAATCTTTCCCAACCACAACATAGAAACAAAGACACACTACCTGCATCTAAGTGGGTGTTTGTCAAAAAATTTCAGATCACTTCATCAAGTCCAATTTGGGATGCCAATCCCCAATCGAAGGATGGCGCGATGTCTATTTCCTTGGTGAGCAACAAACTAAGCTTGCTTTGATATTTATCACGTGTTCCTTCATTCAAAGTTAAAGGGAATTGCAAAAATCGATGATCGGTAATTTCCTCGGGAGGTTGATTTCGATCTCTCCTTTGATTTCTCCTAGCCATGACCTACAAAAAAATTAAGCATAAACAACCACCCCAAAAACAGATTAACAGATTAAGAGAAAAAAATATGGATGGGGAGTCCCAAGTACGATGGGCGTACGACCTGCATACGCTGGGTGTACTACCCTTGGTGCAAGTCGTCATTCTTCTAGTTGAGGTCCAAGACAAAATTAGTCAAAAGGATAAGTTCTAAGGGTGTTATTCAGTCCGATTATTCATTATTAAGCACCAATTTCATGAAAAATCGAACACAAATCAAGAATGGTATAAACCCTAGAAATCTTATTTACTCAAATTGCAGCAAAATGCTTGAAATCAAACAACAATTTAAGTAAAAGGGTTAATGAAAATCATACCTGCATGTTGAATTCAACAAATGAGGAAGGAAAATTGAAGCTTTTGTGAAGTAGTTCCGATATAGTCGAGAGAGGTTTGAGTGAGGTGTGTGAAATGTGAAGAATTATCAGGTAAGAAATGTTAAACCTGTGAATGAGGTACGTTGGGCGTACAGATTATGTACTTTGGGCGTACTCGGTTAAGCCCAAATCCGAAATTGCGATATCTTCTCTGTACGCAGGGCGTACCAAACATTACGTTGGGCGTAATGGATGAACTTCCTCATTTTTTTATCAAATATATTTTTTTATTCTAACACCATTGGGCATCTTAGTATGTTTTAATTCGGTAAAACAATAGTATAAATCTACCAACAAGTGACACGTTATCAAAGAAACTAAAACTAAAATAAAAGTTAAAATTAAAAACAAATACCGAAAATCAAACAAACCAAATCAACTGAAAATGGTTCTCCGACAACAGTGCCAAAAATTTGATGTGTGTTTTTATTTATATATTTTAATTGCTCAAGTCTGAAATTTATAAAACTGATTTTATCGCAACCTGACTAATAAATACATTAGGCGGTGTACTTAATAGTGCAATAGATAGTTATGGTAAGATTAGATGTCGAACACAAAGGGAACGATGGTGAATTAATTTGGAGTTTTTGATTATAGGTTATGCTAAACACACAAAAACAGTAAAGAGGGGTCTTAGTAAATCTCAAATAAATAGCTAAAAAACAAATCTCGATAAACTGACTAAAGACAAATCTATTTAGGTACTTTGGTTTAGACTAGACTTCATCTCAAAATAGTGGCTAACTACTAAGTGAAATTGCTATTTATTCATTATTCACTAATTCCTAATATGACTAACATCATGATCAGACTATTAATCCTTTGATTTTAATACAACTATTAATTCAGTGATCAACTGAACAAACAATCATGTAAATTAGTATTTAATTCATATTAAGCATGATATGATCTTTATTAATCCTAAGGATAATAGAAATTAAATCATGCATTGAATGATCATCTACTCATGAATACATATTAGTATAATTGTAATTACAGTGTGTTCTTTCATAGTATAAAACAACATAATGAATAATCAAAATCAAAGACGAGTCTTGACTGCTCTGTCTTCACAAAACCTGGTTGTCGTACCTGTCTATTTGTGACCTGAGAATACAAGTTATTTTGAAAGCGAGTATTAGCAATAAAGCTGGTGAATTCATAAGTATTTTAATGTCATTGATTTGTAAATGAAACTTGTAATAAAAGACTTATAATTGTTTTGAGGAAAAGTTTGTATAAGTATGAAAATGTTTGTAAGTAATTGTAAACGTTTGAAAACCCTAGAACCCCATATTTCCTACTAGTATAAAAAGTAATCTTCTACCAAGACCCAACTGTTTTGAAAGTAGCCTTCTATCAAGACCCGACTGTTTTGAAAGTATGAACCTCTACTTAAGTGAAGTTTTTTCCTTCTACAACTATTATTATTCAAATCTAATCTACCTCATCGATTATGTGAATGTGACACAAAGTAAAGGTAATAATAATATAAAAACTGGATTTGTAATCCTTTTGTATTTGTCGTATGTAAAGTGTAAGTACTGTAGTATTTGTAATAAGTGACTACTATTGTACTAATTTCCTTAACTAAGTATTAAGACATAATGTGATGGCTAGATCCCATACTAAACGCTCCCCTTTCAAGAGATTCTGGAAACCAAACGCGACCCCTGCAATGCTGCAAGCCGTGAACATCCACATTATCATGTAATTGTTCCATGCTATAGCACCTTGTCGTGTATTGTATCTTCCTCCCTGTTTCTCTTGATTGTGTGTTCTCTTATGTTATCGTGTATTGTATCTATGAAATAGTATCTATGTAATAGAATCTCTTCATATAGTATGTAATGTATTAGTATGTTTGTAATTGTACTTTTGTAATTGTATCTCTTCATATAGTATGTAGTATCTCCTAACTATACATATTATAGTTACTAGTAATCTACGTGTATAATCGAAGTATGCCTTTGCTACCCAAAGGTACTGAACTGACTAATGGAACTTTTATGTCTATATATGTATACATGATATATAACTAATATTCAGACGACATTCGGACAACTAACCGATACCCTAAGGCCACATCCAAACAAGGAAAAGGAACTAAAGTGGGCTAGCAGTTCTAAGTCCTTTAAACATTATTTATATAACTATACATATATGGGCATACATTTGACAATATAAAAGTATAAAAGAAGTTTTGTAAAACCTATGAAATGTTTAATAACTAAGAAATGATGACTTGATGTCAGTTTGTAAAATGATTTGAAAGTAGTTTGTTTGATAAGAACAATTATAAGTATAAGTAAAACCTTTGTTTAAAAAACAATTGTAACAGAGTTTGAAAGGAAACATACAGTATGTAAGACAGTTTGATAAGGAGCTTTAACATGTAAAAATGTTTTAGTAATCCATTTGGAAGAAGTATCCTGAGTAAACAGCTAAAAGTGTAGTAAATCCTTTTGTATGCTAGTTATTAATCACATGTGATTGATGTTCTAACTAGCATGATTCAACTTGTATCCCCCCCCCCCATAAAAGCATTTATAAACATTTAGAAACATTTAAAAGTTAATTAAGGGGTATGAATTCACCTGTAGTGAGTGGTTTGGATGGACGGATGGTATAGAATGCTAAGTGTCAAGTGAAGACTTGAGCACACACGAATCCTATTTATCATATAATAACATATATATATGTATCCAATTAGTCATTTAACAACTAATTAATCAAGTTAAGACACTCTAGTACATGGAAAAACACTTTGATTCAAGTGATAAAAGGACCAAGGGTTGCATCTAAGGGTTGTATAGCCATTTAAGGGAGTTTTCGGTCCAAGTGGTATGTTTTTTTGTGGTTTTCGGTCCAAGAGGTTTTCGGTCCAAATGGTTGGCCGAAAACTCTTGATCTTTGATGCATAAGGTGATTTCCAAGGGCTTTCAACAAGCAAAGAAGTGTTCTAGGCTCACTACTGAGCATTAGGAAAGGCTTAAAGTCATTTTGCGCCTTTCATAAGGGTTTTCAGTCTAAAGAGATGTACTAGACCAAAAACACCTTTGTTCTTGGATAAATGGATGTTTTCTAGGCCCTAAATTAAGTATCCTTACTAGGTAACAAGTATAAGAAATAGATACTTACAATATGGAAGCAAAGGAGGTGTTTTCGGCCCAAAACACTAGTGTGTGTTCTTGGTGTTCTTGGAGAACACTTGAAGATCTAAGAAAACAGAATGATTTCATGGATGAACTCATGTAAGATCACTAGATAAAGGAAGAGATCGACTAAAAAAGGAAGGAATCACTTACAATCTTGAAGATCTCAAAAAATCTTTGGATGATACTTGAGAGAGAATTTTTCTTTAACTTGGAAATGGGAAAAATGACAATGACATGGAAATGGGAAAAATGACAAAAATGACTAAGTGTCATTTATATACCCTTTAGGTTTTTCAGTCCAAACACTATTTGGTCGGAAAACTCCTAACTCTTGGAGTTTTGTGACTTATATGTTGAACAATTAATCCTAAAGTATACTTCCTTTCGTTTATTCTTTCGAAGAATATATATTAAAACACCCAAACAGACTTTAAACCGTGCTAAAAATTAGTAGAAATGAATTTGACTTTTTAATTGAAGTGTTTGACTGTAGAGCTCGTACAGTTGAAAATTTCGGGTTGTCACAGGTTTTGGCCAAGTCATCATATCGTGGTGATGAGTCTGGACAGCTTAATCCATTAAGTCACTTTCTTCAACAATAAGAGCTCCAAGGCTCAAATATGGTCCTTCCCATGGTCTTGACGGGTAAACACTTTATCCCTCAAACCCTTCCACAAGACAAAGATCCAACCCTAATCACTAATGGTAACTTAATGCCTCAAGACTCTCATTAAGCACCAAATCCTTAGAGTTGCTTCTCCAAAGTTTCCAAAAGAGTTTCCTACACCTTATGGACCATAAAAATCATAGCTTTAGGGACATGCATGTCCTTTCCATTTTTAGGGCAAAATAAGGGTAAAAGGGTCAATATTCTATGCATGGCCTCAAAACTCAAGTATACTTCAGATCCAAAGAGCCAAATGCTCCAAATGGCATGGAGATTCATAAATATGTAAGATTTATGAGATCTCACCTTCCAAAACCCACAAAGCATGAAGAAGAGGGACCAAAATCCAAGATCTACTAACCTAGCAAAGAAAAGACTGAGTATTGAACACTCACCCAAGTCCAAAAGAGAAGCTAGAAAACGAATATGTTGCTTGCAAGATGTTAATCCTCACCAAAGGCTTCCTTCTCCTTCAAAAATTCAAACAAAGTATGAAGAATGAACTTTCAAGAGTGATGGAAGCTAGGGTTAAGGTTTCGGAGGTTGGGAGGAAGATGGAGGTTGAAACCCTAGCCTTAATGTTCCTTATATAAGGTCCAAAGCCTGAAATTAGGGTTTCCACTAAAACACCTACGACGTCGTGGTGCCTCAAGACCACGTCGTGGCGGGTCATTTAATTCCCACGATTCAAAATGTTTTGCCATGTCGTAATGATGCTCCACCACATCATTGTTGAATGTTACACTCTAGCAACATGTCTGGACCATTGTGAGTTACCAAGACTCAAGCTTTTTCTTTCCTTGTTGCTAGATCTATGGTTTTATGCATGTTTATCCATGGATATAAGAGTTAGACTATTGGTACTCCATAAAGTTAGCAACATTATAGGTCCTTAGAGTCCCTTGGTGATTATATGTAATGAATCTGAAGTTTGGATGACGTTTAAGTTCATACTTGAGAATTGATCCCCTTTTTATTCATGAATGCCCTAGTTTGAGCTCAAGTATTGTATTTGACATGCAAGAACTTAAAGCATTGATTTTTATGATCCCTGGGGTGTTAGGAAGCCTTCTGGAAAATTTGTATTAGTGGCTTAACGAATTAAGAAGTTTATGGATCAAAATGTCATTCAAACTGATCTCACGACGTGAGACTTTGCCTGTCACATCGTGAGGAGCATGAGCCTCAACTATTTTGTCCCTTGGTGTCTCACGACATGAGCCATAGTTGGTCACGTCATGAGGGGCAGTTTGACTATTGACTTTCATTGACCATTGACTGTTAACTTTTTGACCTGTTTGACTTTGGGTCAAACTTGGAGGTTTTGGGTTGTTGATTAAGATTTTTCCATGATTTGCTGATAGAGGGGTCATGGGAGTAATCAGTGCAGAAGGGAAACGTGTTGCAGTGTTCTGGGTTCTTCATTTCAGGTGAGTTTTTCCTCACTGTACTTGTGGGTCAAAGGCACCAACGTCAGCCTACTAGATTATGTATCCTGGTATATAGGATGTTGATATGTCATAGTGAACTGTTAGATAATCTTGTATTCCTGATGATTGGTTATATGATTATCTGTTGAAGGATATCTATTATTTGTTATGCATATGTCGATATGGTGTAGTAAGGTTGATACTGTACTACTTTGTGTTGTCAGTCAATAAACCGTGACATTCCAACCGAAGGGTTGTGGGCCGGGGCATTCCAACCAGAAGGTTGTGGGCCAGGGTTAATCCAACCAGGAGGTTGTGGACCTAGAATGTATTAGGCAATCTGTGACAACCCTATACTTTCCAAAAGCATTGTAACGCTCGAAAGTCAAATACAACTAAATTAACCTTGAAAATAAAGTGTTCAAATATCTAAGTTGGGATGCATCAAATATTAGATAACGTGTCAAGGTTTCCGAAAACATAAAGAACGCTCAAAACCGGGTTATATTGAAGAAATTATAACCACTCGTATATTTACGACACGCCGTTAAAACATTATTTGACGTAAAAAGTAAAATCTCAATAATATGCATTTTAGCCTTAAGTATCTAAACAAAAGTCGTAGATCTCGTTGAAAGGTGAGCGTGCATAAAAAGATTGCCCAAATTGGACCTCGTATGAAGAAGTTACGAATTTTCAAAGTTTCATAACAGTAGTACAGGGCTAAAAACTCGAATTGAAGATCGAGTGTTAATTAGCTAATAAACCTAAATAAGAGTTGAAGATCTCCACAATAGGAGCAAATTGATAAAAAGACAAACGAAAACCGACGTCGAATAAAGAAACTATGAATTTTTAACGAACTTTAAGAGGCCCGTCCATTTAAAATTATATCATTAAAAATAAAGTCAAAACTAGCCGACGGAGTCTAAATGAAAGTTGTAGAGCATAATCTCACCTACGCGTGGATATAAAGAACACGAAAAACGGAGCTCGTACGCGAAAGTTACGGAATTTAGAAGAGGACATGCCGGATTACGCCCCGCGTACTAGACCCAGAGTCGAGTCCCATCGGCCCGCCCAAGCTACGCTTAGCTAGCCAGGAGTCGTAAGCCATGACGCATTCTTATGCCCAGCGTAACGAGGTACACGCTGTGTACGTGAGTACGCCCCGCATACTCCAAAATTACGCCCCGGTACTCACTCTCCCAGCACTATAAATAGATGGCATCAGTTGCGAGTTTAGGCACACTTTCTCAAATCTCCAGATACTCTCACACCCTTCCAAGCACCAGAGACCATTCCCTCACCTCGTTTTCCGCACTCGAGCCCCGACAAAAGATTTACACTGCAGAGATCCCCGAAGAGCCCGACGACGCAACCATCCGCGGTCGAAGTTCTGCTCAACCCTAGCCTCTCTCTCCAAACTTAACGAGTGAGTTCATACCCCTACTTTTCAATTCTTTTCACGTTTTAGGGGGGGGGGGGGGGAATACAAGTACATTACAAATCAAAGTATCGTTTTATAAACATAGTTATAATACCTTTCTTATAGAGCTTTGATACAAATAACTTTATGTTTAAAGGGCTATTACGACACCAAGTTATTCTTACAAAATGGAAACATACCTTTCGAGAAACTATAATAGATATAGTTATCAAGTTATTCGTACATTATACATATATATCTCGACAAACAAAATACTTTCAAAAGAAGTAAAGTCTTTATTACCGTAAATCTGTTTATACCAAGTAATGTGAGACATTCAAACTTCACGTACGTTCGAGTATGCATTTTAAGTCTTGTATTATATACCATAATCTCTTGGAGGGAGAGCGTGATACTTGTGTATAGATCTATACGGGATTGACAATCCCGCACCTAAACTATTAGCTATAGTTAGACCGGCAGGTCTGGGGTGACAAATGTCATAACACTACAACACCTGAAGAATGTTGTTACAGGCCATCAGTGTCAATAGTATGGTTATAAAACTCACATAAAAGTATAAAAACAAGTTTGATTTACGAGAATCATTATGCATTCAGTTTTTCTACATCATTTTGGCACACAGTTATCATTATTATTCTAGTATGGAACATACTAATTCTGAAAACTATTCAAATCATTTATAGAAAATATTGGATTTTCTGAAAAACCTCGTTCATCGATTTACTACTAAAAAGGACACACTTTTCAATGCAAAACAATTCATGAACTCACCAACTTAATTGTTGACACTTTTTCAAAACCACTTGTATTTCTCAGGGAATCAGTAATACAGGTAACTACCAGCTTTTGGGAGAAGGAACACTAAGGATGTTTTTATTATTGAACATTTATCATCATATTGTAATATTCTTTTGATAACATGTATAACGCAACAATATACGTTTTCATTATATATATGATGGTTGTGTTACTTTCTTTACAATATTCAATTGTTGTGATACTACGTGAAGTCATCCACCCCCGAATGTTTCCGCCATTCTGGTTTGGGGGTGTGACAGATTGGTATCAGAGCAATGTTTATAGTGAACTAAGTATATCAAACCACATAAGATATACAAACTATAAATGCAAAGGGGACCAAAAACCCTCTGACAAAATATTTTCATAAAAACAATATACATACATTTTACTCGTATGCATCAGTCTCGTATCATGACAAGTTTTCTAAATAAAGGATTAAGGCCAGTTGCGACACTATGATTGGGCCTCGAGGTATGTAATCAAATCAAGAATAAATATAGCATGATCAACTATATTTATCCTAGATTTGACCAACGTACGTCGAGGAGTGATCATAGTGGACCACAAGCCAAAAACTTACCGAATACAAATTATTTTAGAATTCGCTAAATTGAAATACAATAAGTCTATTGTTAAAAATAATTGAACAATAAAACATTTGCGCCCCGTAAAAATATAGATTGGCATAGGAAGCCATTAAATAGAAATTTCTTTTCTTATAAAATGCTCATACCTCTATCCTAGTACAGACAAATGGCCGGATTCCATTTACCAGGAGATCCCTACTACCCAAACCAAGGCAACGGCGGGTGGATAGAAGAAGACCCGGAAGAAGACCCAGAGGAAATCGAAGAAGAGGTCGAAGAAGAATTCGAAATCGAAGTCGGAGAAGATTTCGAAGTCGACGAGGAGATCGTGGAAGTTTCTAGCGGAAGAGACTCCGAACCAGAAGTAATCGACCCTCCCATCCCTCATCCTCCTGAAATCAGACCATATCAACCGGGACCCATCCCTCTGTGGGGAAGCCACCTCTACTACTGGAGCCGTCAGCAAGGTGTACGCCCTCCATTCAGCATGTGTCGGGATTTTTACAACGTCAGTGGGGGAGGCTCAGCTGATCGAGCACTTCCTGTCGTCGTGCACGCTATAGCTAACCAGAACTACCAGGCGGACCAACAAGCAGCCAGAGTTCGCGAGATCAATGCTGCTACCCAAGGTAACGCCGCTGACATCCTCCGTTTGGAAGGACTACATGAGAATACCCAAATCTACACGGGAACACTTCAGAACCAAATGGTAACAGCTCTAGCTGAAATAAGAGAGATGAATGAACAACAAGCAGATCTCGAGAGACGACTGATGGGAGTCAAACGGTTAGATGCCGAATCCAGCTCCAAACGCCGCAAGTAGAGCTTGTCCAAGCCCCAACAATTTTGTTATAAAATAGGATTTCGGATAAAAGTTTTTTCTTTTCGCCTATTTCCTTTGTAACTATAATCAGAGACCTCTAGGTAGGTCAAATTTTCCCAAGCAAGATATGTAACACACCACGGGTGTGACCAATATATATATTAATATGAAGTACTTCTTTATTTTACCTCTCGGAAACTTATGAGTTTAAATTTCTATGCTTACCCTGAAACCATAAACTAAAGTCAAAACAAGTTACAAAATACAACTAACACACTATTGTCCAAGCATTAGAAACTTATAGTATTCATTCTTATTTTTCTCTACCAGAACATGCCTCCTCGTAGATCAACACGCAGAAACTCAACTTCAACACCACCTCCACCACCTCCTCCAATTATGGACGCCGTTATGTTCCAGACTGCTATAACCGCTGCTGTAACCGCAGCAATGGCTCAAATGAGCAACAACGGATCGGGAGGAGGAACAAACAGCTTTACAAATGGCCAAGGTCAAGGCCGTTCAGGAGTATGCACTTACAAGGACTTCACAAACGGAAAACCTATTTCCTTTCACGGAACTGGGGGAGTATTGGCTCTATCTCAATGGATAGAGAAAACAGAAGCTGTATTCGAAATTTGCGGATGCCCTGAAGAAAGCAAAGTGAAGTTTGCTGCTTGTACATTCTCTGAACGCGCCCTGACATGGTGGAACGGCCACGTCAAGACACTAACCCTAGTGGTGGCGAACTCCATGGGTTGGGAAAACTTGAAGCAAATGCTCCTTCAGGAATACTGCCCAAGAGGAGAGATTCAGAAGCTTGAACGGGAACTGTGGAGCCTTTCGATGGTAGGTTCGGACATAGCAGGTTACACCAACAGGTTCAGTGATTTGATAACACTTTGCCCAGGAATACTGACCCTGGAAAGCCAAAGGGTCGAGAGGTACATCTGGGGACTATCATGTCACACCCCCGAACCAGACGGCGGAAACGTCCGAGGGCTGTCGTGACTTAATTGAATACCATAACATTGAATATATATGAAACATAACATCATTCATCACCATGCATTAATATAGTACAACCGGCAAAGTTTACACTGAGTACATTGTTTTAATATTACATTCCCAAAAATAAATTGTTCGATCGTAGATAAACAAACTGCAAGCCATCACTGAATACATTTTCTTCGGTTTACTTGTTACCTGAGAATACAAGTATTTTGAAAAACATCAACATATGAAATGTTGGTGAGTTCATAAGCGGTATTTGAAAAGCAACGTTTTGTATTATTTTGAAAACCACCAGAAAATCCGATATTTTCTGAAAAGAGTTTCTGAAAAAGTTTGTGAAGATCCATAAGTATGCTTGTTTGTTTCTATAGTTGTAAAAAGTGTTCGTTGAACTTGTGTACATTTCGAAACTGTATGTATTGAAAAACCCTAGGAAAACCCGATGTTTTCCTAACACTTTGAATTCCATGTAGTTGTAGAACCATCGTGGCGTGTGAAGTCATTGATTCCAGGCGACGTCGTATTATTGCGCATGGTGAATTGCTATAAACACGCGTTACACAAACGGCTAGTTTACAACTTATACTAACGATCCCGTAGGCGTCATCAGTATTATTCACGTAATCCAACCGCCCTGACTTCTTGTAGTCCCGCATCCGAAGAGAAAGAGGGCACGAAGACCTCGATAACTCCATTAGTCGGTTGGGGATAAAATGAGTGCGAAGGGCCCTTGGCCCAACTCGCATGTGAATAACCGACTTTACTAGCAGTACCAAAGGACCCTTGGGGACCGATAGTGTAAAAGCCATTGAAAGTCCTTTTACGCTGTGTTGGATCATGTAAGACCCAACAACTCGTAAGGTTGAAGTCTTCGGGCCTAAAGATCAGGTCATTGGGCTAGCTAGGCCCAACAAACAAGATTTTACACTTTGGGGCCCAAAGATGGTGCGTCGACGTCTGTGCACTCTCACGTGTATATTGAATTCCCAAATGTTAGTTGTATGAATCGAGTTATCGTCGTGTTAGTAGTTTCGGGTTGTTATTGATTCGAGACCGAATCAATTCGTTTTACAATGATTTTTGGTATTGTTGTGTATTGTAATTCGTCGGTAGCCGTAGTGCCATTATTTAATCACAACGGATGTATTGAATTAACATTGAGAATTTTCTGTTTTCAGCCCCTCTTTATTTGGTAAATTTACTTTTTCAACCTTTGGAATAAATAAGTTTCCGGTTTAGTCCTTAAACCAATTTTCTTGTCATTTAACACCAAAACATATTGCAATTGACATTTTTCAGCATATTCTTAGTTGAAAACAGTTTTAATCCCTGGAAATACAGTTTTCTCGGTTGTAACCCCTCTTTTTCGCAGTTTTTACATTTTTGGCCCAAATTGGAAAATTTTTGCAACTTTGGTCCTTTTAAATTATGAAAAGCATTTTCAACCTTAGAAAAGGATTTGGAACACTAATAGTCCGCTGTTTTACAGAAAATTACAGTTTTAGCCCTTCAAAACAGAAAATTTCGCATATTGGGCCCTATTGGGCCAAAAATGTCATTTTTTTAGCCCATTAAGCTTGAAATTTATATTTTTAATCCTCCAAAAGAATATATTTCCAGAAAACACTTTATTGAAACTGTTTTGACTACTCTCATCCATCAGAATTCGCAATATGTCAATTTGGGCCCTTTAACTTTATTTTTTTAACATTTTGTGCCCAAAAATGAGTTTTTAGCCCAAAGAAGATGTTATTAAGCCACTTAGCTATTTTTCTTGGAATACTTTGTATGTTGTGATATAATTTATGCTAGTATCATTTAACATAAATTACAT
The DNA here is from genome assembly GCF_002870075.4 of Lactuca sativa. NCBI lineage: Eukaryota > Viridiplantae > Streptophyta > Magnoliopsida > Asterales > Asteraceae > Lactuca > Lactuca sativa. The sequence continues at coordinate 119,535,102 of NC_056625.2, read as the reverse complement.
CTCGATTTTTAGGAGTATATGGCTAGATCCAACATCATAATCACACAAAAACACACATATAAGCATAGAAATCATACAAGGCATACAAAACACATATAGATCTACACTTTCACTTGTATTCCCCCCCCCCCATAAAACTTATAAAACAGAAAAATAGGGAGTATGAAGCTCACCTTTTTTGAAGGTTTCGGTTTTTGATGAAGATGTGAAGAGGTTTTTGGCCCTAGCAAGCTTCTTGAGGAGCTTTACAACTTAGATGGCTCTAAGATGTATGATTCACGAAATGGAAAGGGTTAAGAGGAGATTTTGAAGAAATCAAGAAGCTAAACAATGGATATAAGTAAAAACTTACCTAGGATGATGATTTTTGGTGAAGAGTCCTCTTGAAAGCACACACCAACTCGAGATTTTTGATGGAAGAGGGAAGAGGTTTTTGAGAGTGTTTAAGAGAGTTTTTGAAAGAAAAATGAAGGTGGTGAGAGGGTTGGCCGAGAATATGGAGACAAGGGAGAGAGAGATCATAACCTTGTTATTTGTGAGGTAATAGTTAGTCTTGAAACATGAGATGCTACCATAGATATATGGTGGTTAAACATGAGTTGTCACATGCATGTTTGGTCTTCATTTATCCATTTTTTTTTTTGTATTTAATAAACATGGGCCGATTTGGGCTAAAGAGAAAGGAAAGAAATCATCTTGGGCCCATACTCGAATTTATGAAGCCCAAAAATAAATTTTCGGCCCATTGGGGAAAATGAAATCTTTTATGGCCCAACAAGGCTCATTAGAGGTAAGATGGATTATTTTAGGCCCACATGGCCCAAAATGCTAAAGTTTTATGAATGTGATCTATTTAGAGCCCAATTAGGGCTTCTAGGCCCAATAGGAGAATTTTTAGTTCATAAGCAACTTGGACCGGGATTACTAAGGTTTCCAACCCTTAGTTAAACATATGAGGTGTATTTTGAACGAGGATAGAATATTGTATTCACTTAGAGTACATGCTTTTACAATGGATGATGTTTATATGAGAATAGAATTTCCTAGCTAAAAATGCTAGTTGTAACATATCACCCCAACTTCGAGGAAGTGTGTTAGCTTCAAAACCCATGACCTTCGACGGCGCCAAAGAACTGGCACAATCTCTCGTTGATCATGGTGTCTGTCAAGGAGTCACGGCTATCATGGCTGAACCAACCAAAGGGAACAACAACAACGAGATCAATGCCAACAACAACAAGAAGAAGAAATTTTGGAACAAGAGGAAGGGGCAAACTTCGCAAGAACCTTCAAAGAAACAAATGGTGGCGGTCCATACCGCTACTACCCCCGCTACAAACCCTGCTACCTCTGCGCCAACAAAACAATATGCTGGGAATTTGCCCAAGTGCAGCAAGTGCAACTACCATCACCACGGTATTTTCCGCGAGATGAACTGCAAGAACTGTGACAGGAAAGGGCACACAGCCCGATTCTGTAAAGCACCAGCACGACCAATAACTCAAGTTTCTGGTACTGGAGTAAGCCAGACATGTTATGGGTGCGGAGAGACTGGACACTTCAGGAGGAATTGTCCCAAGGAAAGGAATGTTGGCGGTGTGGGGAGAGTGCTGGCAATAGGACAGAATGAAGCAATAGCAGACCCCACGGTGGTTACGGGTACGTTTCTACTCGACAACACTTATGCATGCATACTTTTTGACTGCGGAGCGGAGAGAAGTTTTGTGAGTCATAAATTCAAACACCTACTTAGTCGAAAACCACAACCACTCAATAAAATATTCACTGTAGAAATGGCAAACGGTAAAACGGAAAACACAAGTGACTTGTACGTAGGATGCACACTAAACTTAAACGAACACTTGTTTCGAGTCGATATTATGCCCATTTCCATAAGAAGTTTCGGTGTAATCATCGGTATGGACTGGTTGAGCCTTCACCATGCCGATATACTTTGTCACGAAAGGGCCGTTTGCCTAAATCTGCCAAACGGCGAAACTCTTGTCATTTATGGCGACAAACCTAGTTCAAATTTACAAATCATTTCCTGTATTAAAGCACAAAAATATCTTCGTAAGGAATATCATGCCTTTCTAGCCCACGTAGTAGACAAGAAACGAGAATCGAAAAACATTAAAGACATTCCGGAAGTCTGCAATTTTCCAGACATCTTCCCAGAAGATCTTCCGGGAATCCCACCGGAACGTCAAGTCGAATTCAGAATCAACTTAATCCCCGGAGCTACCCCAGTAGCAAAGTCACCTTACCGTTTAGCTCCAGCCAGATGCAGGAACTGTCCAGTCAATTGAACGAGCTGTTAAACAAGGGATTCATCAGACCGAGCTTCTCACCATGGGGGGCACCAGTCCTATTCGTGAAAAAGAAGGACGGGTCTTTTCGCATGTGCATCGATTATTGGGAGCTAAACAAACTGACGATCAAGAACCGATATCCCTTACCGCGCATAGATGATCTATTCGACCAACTACAGGGAGCGAGCTACTTCTCAAAGATCGATCTAAGATCTGGTTATCATCAACTGCGAGTACTGGAAGGGGACATCCCCAAAACGGCTTTCCGAACATGTTATGGTCACTACGAATTTGTGGTAATGCCCTTCGGATTGACGAATGCTCCAGCAGTGTTCATGGACTTGATGAACCGAGTATGTCGTCCCTTCCTGGATAAATCCGTGATCGTGTTCATAGATGATATACTCATCTATTCAAGAAGCCAGGAAAAACACAACCAACATCTCTGCCAAGTACTGGAAACATTAAGGGCAGAGAAACTTTATGCAAAATTTTCCAAGTGCGAATTTTGGATTCGGGAAGTGGATTTCCTAGGACATGTTGTAAGCAAAGAAGGAATACACGTGGACCCTTCCAAGATAAAGGCAATAGATAGTTGGACTACTTCAAGGACCTCTACAGAAATCCGACAATTTTTAGGACTCGCCGGGTATTACCGAAGATTCATACCGAACTTTTCAAAGATTGCCAAGCCACTTACCACCCTAACCCAGAAAAATGTGACCTTCGATTGGGGAGAAAAACAAGAAAGCGCATTTCAGGCAATAAAGCGAGCCTTATGTAGTGCGCCCATCCTAACCCTGCCAGAGGGAATGGAGGACTTCGTGGTCTATTGTGATGCATCAAACCAAGGACTTGGGTGTGTCTTAATGCAAAGAGGGAAGGTCATCGCCTACGCCTCAAGGCAACTAAAGACGCACGAAGTAAACTACACAACACACGATCTTGAGCTAGGAGCAGTCGTCTTCGCTCTGAAGATATGGAGGCACTACCTCTATGGCACAAAATGTACAATCTTCACCGATCATAAAAGCCTCCAACATATCCTCAACCAAAAGGAACTCAACATGAGACATAGACGATGGGTAGAACTACTAAGTGATTACGAATGCGAAATTCGATATCACCCCGGAAAGGCTAATGTAGTGGCTGATGCCCTCAGTCGGAAGGAGTACTCAGGTCGCCGAGTGAAGTCCCTAACTATGATGATCCACTCACACCTGTTCACGCAAATCAAGGAAGCTCAAATAGAAGCCTTGAAATCCAAAAATGTGACAAGAGAAGCCCTAAGAGGAATGGATAAGAACCTTGAGACCAAGAGCAACGGAGTTCGTTATTTCATGGATCGAATTTGGATACCGAAGTTTGGTGGATTCAGAGAAATCGTTATGGACGAAGCCCATAAAACACGATACTCCATACATCCCGGCTCCAATAAGATGTATCTCGACCTCAAGAAGTTGTACTGGTGGCAAAACATGAAAGCCGAAATTGCTACCTACGTGAGCAAATGCCTGACATGTGCCAAAGTCAAGGTGGAACACCAGAAGCCTTCGGGTTTATTACAACAACCAGAAATACCCGAATGGAAGTGGGAGTGGATAACCATGGATTTCATAACCAAGTTACCCAAAACAACAAGCGGACTCGACACCATTTGGGTAATTGTCGACAGGTTAACTAAATCAGCGCATTTCCTACCGATCAAAGAGACGGATAAATTGGAAAAGTTAACAAGGACATATCTCAGAGAAATTGTACGACTGCATGGTGTGCCCGTATCCATTATCTCGGACCGAGATAGTAGATTCACCTCAAGGTTCTGGCAGTCGCTACAAAAAGCTTTGGGGACAAGACTAGACATGAGTACCGCTTATCACCCACAAACCGACGACCAGAGCGAGAGAACCATTCAAACCCTAGAAGACATGCTGAGAGCTTGCGTAATCGATTTTGGCAAAGCATGGGACACACATCTACCCTTGGTCGAGTTCTCGTACAACAATAGCTACCACACCAGTATCAAAGCTGCCCCGTTCGAAGCCCTCTATGGCCGCAAGTGTAGGTCACCTTTATGCTGGGCCTAAGTGGGGGACACACAACTAGCAAAAGGACAAGCAACTGACAACACGCTCACTGGACCAGAAATCATAAGGGAAACTACGGAGAAGATTGTTCAAATCCGAGAACGTCTAAAGGCATCAAGGGATAGACAAAAGAGTTACGCAGATAAGAGACGAAAACCCTTAGAATTCTAGGTTGGAGACCGTGTCCTACTAAAGGTCTCGCCTTGGAAAGGATTAATACGCTTCGGAAAATGAGGGAAACTGAACCCTAGATACATCGGACCATTCGAGATCCTTGCCAGGATCGGCCCAGTGGCTTACAAACTTAGGCTACCTCAGGAACTCCACAACGTACACCCTACCTTTCACGTATCAAACCTAAAGAAGTGCTTATCTGATGAGACCCTTGTCGTCCCTCTAGACGAAATTGCAAAAAATGAAAACATTCAATTTGTAGAGGAACCAGTAGAGATCATGGATCGGGAAGTTAAAAGGACTAAACAAAGCCGCATACCTATCGTAAAGGTCTGCTGGAACGCCAAGCGAGGACCTGAATACACCTGGGAACGAGAGGATCAGATGAAACAAAAGTACCCGCATCTTTTTCCTAAACTGTAAACTCTATCTTAGATTAAATTTCGGGACAAAATTCCCTTATCACGGGGATGATGTGACAACCCTATACTTTCCAAAAGCATTGTAACGCTCGAAAGTCAAATACAACTAAATTAACCTTGAAAATAAAGTGTTCAAATATCTAAGTTGGGATGCATCAAATATTAGATAACGTGTCAAGGTTTCCGAAAACATAAAGAACGCTCAAAACCGGGTTATATTGAAGAAATTATAACCACTCGTATATTTACGACACGCCGTTAAAACATTATTTGACGTAAAAAGTAAAATATCAATAATATGCATTTTAGCCTTAAGTATCTAAACAAAAGTCGTAGATCTCGTTGAAAGGTGAGCGTGCATAAAAAGATTGCCCAAATTGGACCTCGTATGAAGAAGTAACGAATTTTCAAAGTTTCGTAATAGTAGTACAGGGCTAAAAACTCGAATTGAAGATCGAGTGTTAATTAGCTAACGCAACCTAAATGAGAGTTGAAGATCTCCACAATAGGAGCAAATTGATAAAAAGACAAACGAAAACCGACGTCGAATAAAGAAACTATGAATTTTTAACGGACTTTAAGAGGCCCGGCCATTTAAAATTATATCATTAAAAATAAAGTCAAAACTAGCCGATGGAGTCTAAATGAAAGTTGTAGAGCATAATCTCACCTACGTGTGGATATAAAGAACACGAAAAACGGAGCTCGTATGCGAAAGCTACGGAATTTAGAAGAGGACAGGCCGGATTACGCCCCGCGTTCTCTGGGAGTACGCCCCGCGTACTAGACCCAGAGTCGAGTCCCATCGGCCTGCCCAAGCTACGCTTAGCTAGCCAGGAGTCGTAAGCCATGATGCATTCTTACGCCCAGCGTAACAAGGTACGCGCTGCGTACGTGAGTACGCCCCGCGTACTCCAAAATTACGCCCTGCGTACTCACTCTCCCAGCACTACAAATAGATGGCATCATATGCGAGTTTAGGCACACTTTCTCAAATCTCCAGATACTCTCACACCCTTCCAAGCACCAGAGACTATTCCCTCACCTCGTTTTCCGCACTCGAGCCCCGACGAAAGATTTACGCTGCAGAGATCCCCGAAGAGCCCGACAACGCAACCATCCGCGGTCGAAGTTCTGCTCAACCCTATCCTCTCTCTCCAAACTTAACGAGTGAGTTCATACCCCTACTTTTCAATTCTTTTCACGTTTTAGGGGGGGGGGGGGGGAATACAAGTACATTACAAATCAAAGTATCATTTTATAAACATAGTTATAATACCTTTCTTATAGAGCTTTGATACAAATAACTTTATGTTTAAAGGGCTATTACGACACCAAGTTATTCTTACAAAATGGAAACATACCTTTCGAGAAACTATAATAGATATAGTTATCAAGTTATTCGTACATTATACATATATATCTCGACAAACAAAATACTTTCAAAAGAAGTAAAGTCTTTATTACCGTAAATCTGTTTATACCAAGTAATGTGAGACATTCAAACTTCACGTACGTTCGAGTATGCATTTTAAGTCCTGTATTATATACCATAATCTCTTGGAGGGAGAGCGTGATACTTGTGTATAGATCTATACGGGATTGACAATCCCGCACCTAAACTATTAGCTATAGTTAGACCGGCAGGTCTGGGGTGACAAATGTCATAACACTACAACACCTGAAGAATGTTGTTACAGGCCATCAGTGTCAATAGTATGGTTATAAAACTCACATAAAAGTATAAAAACAAGTTTGATTTACGAGAATCATTATGCATTCAGTTTTTCTACATCATTTTGGCACACAGTTATCATTATTATTCTAGTATGGAACATACTAATTCTGAAAACTATTCAAATCATTTATAGAAAATATTGGATTTTCTGAAAAACCTCGTTCATCGATTTACTACTAAAAATGACACACTTTTCAATGCAAAACAATTCATGAACTCACCAACTTAATTGTTGACACTTTTTTAAAACCACTTGTATTTCTCAGGGAATCAGTAATACAGGTAACTACCAGCTTTTGGGAGAAGGAACACTAAGGATGTTTTTATTATTGAACATTTATCATCATATTGTAATATTCTTTTGATAACATGTATAACGCAACAATATACGTTTTCATTATATATATGATGGTTGTGTTACTTTCTTTATAATATTCAATTGTTGTGATACTACGTGAAGTCATCCACCCCCGAATGTTTCCGCCATTCTGGTTTTGGGGGTGTGACACAATCCAACTAAAAGGTTGTAGGCCGGGGCATTCCAACCGGAAGGTTGTGGGCCAAGGGTAATCCAACCAGGAGGTTATGGACCCAGTATGTGTTTGGTTATATGTTTGTGTGGTGGTACCTTGGGGAAACTCGCTAAGCTTTGGCTTATGATTTCAGTTTATTGTTTCAGGTACTTCAGATGATCGGGGGAAAGCAAAGGCATGATCGTGCACAACCTTCAAAATTTTATGTTATTGGACTTTGGGATACTCTGGCTTATAGTTATGACTTTTGGAACAATGTTTGTAAACAATTATGGTCTTTGGAATGGTTTTGTTGATTGACGAATGAAAAATTTTTACCTTGACTTCTGGGATGTTACGATATGAATAGTAATAAATCACAAAGTTTAGGTTGAATTGCAGATCAGATTCAACACGTATATGTGATGAACAATAAACACAAATACGAACATGATTCCATAAAATCAAGAGACATATCAATATCAGTTGAATTGTGTAGAATTGTCAAATCATGAAGCGTTCCATCAAATAATCGTTTGAATATTCATGATTTGGCTCTTATACCATTTGATAAGACATGAAATCTTGATTTGACATGTGGAATAGTAAGAACACAATCGAGACAATGATTTTGGTGCTAAAAGATATTATCAATCATAGTGACAGGTTACAAAAAAGTATGATCTAGATCTAGTTTTAAATAAATAACTATACTCACAACTCTCCTTGATTACATCTCTCAAGCACACTATGCAATAATATATGACAGTCACTATTTATAGAGAATCATGTACAAGTTTCTTTCTCTCTTTCTTTCTCTATCTCTCTCTCTCTCTCTCTCTCTCTCTCTCTCTCTCTCTCAAGTCATAAGCTAAAAATCACATATCTATTTGGGTCTTTCAAGTCTTTTCTTGTCATCCTCCATGAATAAATTTACATCCTAACACTTATGGATGAAGTCAAAAGTATTAAGAACCGGATAAGGGTATTTTGGTCATGTTGGAACAAATTATTGGCAATATTAATAGGTGGTCTTTGAAGCAAATTGAAGTGTGGGATGCATAGAAAGAGGAAGAATAAGCTTTGGACTAAGGTGAGTACTATGGAATACATGTCCCATAATCCAACCAAATGTGTTTCATAAATTTGAAAGTGTTTTAAGATGTTTTATATCTCAATTACTATGTGTTTACTTATGTGTGCATTCATGTAAATATGTTTTATGAAAGAGTTTTGATAAAGAGTAAAGAGTTAAAATGATTTAGAAGAGTTTTAGCATTAATATATGTGCATTCATCTAGGAGGGTAAAGATTTGTATGCCCTTCTAAAGTCCACAACAAACGAGACTATAGATGTCAAAGAATAGTGTGGTATTCTAGACATATCCACTTGTACATAAGGCTAGCTACCTTATATACAACACCGGTGATTTGATAGCTCACATGTACCCATTACGAGACTATGAGAAACGAGAGAAGTCATTAAATAAGGTTTTATGTGTTAACTATATATTAGTCTTCATTGCTATCAAAAATGAGAAAAAGGGAACAAGAACTATGAGTAGGACAGTGAGATGACCGAGATGGGTGTAGTTGCATATTACATTACATTATTTTTATTTGTGTTGTATATAAATGTTTATATATTTTAAGAGTTTTAAAGAGAAAATAAAAACTATAAACTATGGTATATTAACTTTTTTTTATAAAAATAAGCCTTAATAAAAACATAGTGTTTGCGATGGGATTTTTTTAAGGGAAATTGAGTAATCTAACCACTTTTTTGTTGTTTTTTTTTAAAACCTTTTTTTTTTTGCAAAATGACCACTTGGTCCGGAATGGGTTGTTCCGGACCCGATATCAAATTCGATTAAACGGATAGTAATTCCGACCCGGTTCTCCTATAAATACCATATAACTCGTTTCGGACTACACTTCGACATCCCTTATTTCAGACTAAACTTCGACATCTCATTCCGGACATCTCAAACTGAATATGTCTTCTAATAGCAGTAAAAAATGCAGTTTTTATTTGTAAGTTTCAAATTTGTTTCTAATTAAATGCATTTATTTTTTATTATACGTTAAAAATGTTTGTTTACGCAATTATATAGGTATTATAGAGTTTTCTGTGAAATTTAATATTGTTAAGTCAATTATAGGATTACATAGAGTTATACATCTATAATACATGATAAATCGTAATCAAAACATGTTTATATTTAACTTTTCTTTTTTATGTAGTTGCATGTGTGTTGTGATTTCTAAAATTTGTAAGTTTCAGTTGATAGTTATAGTTGATAGTTGATAATTGATATTTAATAGTTGATAGTTGATAGTTGGTAATTAGTAGTTTATAATTGATAGCTAGTAGTAGATAGTAGCTGAAATGTGTAGGATTATAAATTTAAAAGCTCCTAAAAAGTACTTAAAATAGAAATTGAATTATAATTTTTTTGCTTAGAGTAAAAGCTAAAAACAATATTGTCGGACAAAATACCTAATAATTGTTGGAGATAATTTATAATTTAAAAGTAAAGGGTAAAATAAGGAAAGTTTAGTTTGAGTTTAATTAGGAGTAATAACTTGCCCATAAGTATTATTTGTTTTCCAAGTTTCAAAGTCTTTTATTTTCCTATAAATAGATGTAATGTTCTCATTTTTTAATAAGATTTTAAGCATTAAACGGTAAATCTTTTTTTTGTTCTAATTTTTTCTTTTGTTTGGTTTTTTACTATGTTCAAAACAAAGGGTTTGTCAAGGTTAAAACCAACATTTGGTATTAGAGCAAAGCGGATCTGGTGAAACGATGGCAAACAAAGAAGGATTGGTTACCTTGCAATATCTAATATTGTCAAATACTATTATACAAAATGGTCCATAAATATGAAGATCTACATGAAAGCCCAAGAAATATGGGATGACATCGAACCAAAGAACTCTCACTTGCATGTGGGTGTGAAGAAATAGAAGATGACAATTGATTATATCTACTAAGCCATTCCTGAAGAGGTCAAGTTGACAATAGTGGAGAAGCAATCGGCAAAGGAGGCTTGGTACACACTCAAAACAATGAACTCTGGTGCAAATTGAGTCAAGACAACTAAAGTTCAAACTTTGAAAGCTAAATTTGAGATGTTGAGCATGAGCGAATCAGAGGTTGTTGATGATTTTTTGCAAAAATTATAAGTAATATTCAAGCTCTTGGTGAAACAATGGAAGAAGCATACATAGTAAAAAAGATGTTATGTCTCTTCCCTCAAAAAAAATTTAACTTGCATCCATAGTTAAACAGTTTGGTGATCTTGATACCATGACCTTTGAAGAGGTTGTAGGAAGATCGAAAGCTCATGAAATTCAAATGAAGGTTCATCAAGAACTTGATGAAAAGAATAAGTTTCTTACTCACCAAGAATGGATAGAAAAGCAATAGAAACAAAAGGAAGAGCATACTCGTTCCACGTAGGAAAACAACTGCAAAAACATGCAAATCCAATGCGGTCATGTAACGCCTGTGTTTCCGGGCTTGCCATTTATAGCAATGTAATAGTCTAGGTTAACCTTTGTAACCCGTTTTGAAATAATAAGATTGTATTATTTGAGTATTATGTGTTTTGTGCTTAATTGCTTAATTATGTGGTTTGATTAATTAAGAATAAAAATAAGCGTCAAAATTTAAGTGTAAAATAAACTTGATACCTTTGGATAATGTTGTAGTGGTTGAAACGAGGTTTCCGAATATATATAGAACGCCCAAATCTGACTTCGTATGAGGAAGTTATGATTTATCGAAGTTTCGGCTTAGTAGTATGCAGCCTGAAATACTCGATTTGAGATCGAGCGGTTTTTAGCCTAAACAATCTAAACGAGAATCGAAGATCTCGTTGTTGGTATCGAAGCAATGAAAAGTTAGGCGAGAACGGACATCAAACGAAGAAGTTATGAATTTATAACGAAGTTTTTCTGTCTCGGCCTATTAAAAATAAATAATAAAAATGAATTTAAAATTAGCCGACGGAGTCTAAACGAAAGTTGTAGAGCATAGTCTCACCTTCGTGTGGATATAAAGAACATCAAAAACGGAGTTCGTATGAAGAAGATATGAATTTTCGAAGTTTATTAAATAATTAATAATTAAATTTAATTATTAAATCCCGATATTATCCGAAGACGAGTCATCGGACTCATCCGAAGTACGCCCCGCGTACACCGAGGTATGTCGACATTCGCACTCGAGTACTTCGGATACGTAAGCCATGACGATCCGAGGCGTACGCCCTACGTACTCCGAGGTTCCAGCCTCTATAAAAAGGATCCGAAGGCAGCCGACTCATTTGCTATTTTTCTCTCTTCTCTCTCCCGTTTTGAATCGATTTGCGTGCCAGAAGTACCCCGAAGCCCCGGTAATATTCTCGAGCCCCGAAGCAAGTCCCGAGATCCCGAAGATCCCGAGAAGTGCGGTTCCCGAGCCGAAGCTCTGCCCGCGAGAAGTTCGATTTTTGTAGAGATCTTCCAGATCTACTGAAGAATACTACTTCTGCAAGTCGTAGTGTTGTCCGATCATCTTCTGATCAAGTGAGTGTATACTACCTTTCATAAACACGATAATAATACAAGTATGGTTTGAGTGTATTAAGTATATTGTTGTTTATATGTGTGAGTGTGTAGTTACTTTCTTCTATCTCATAGATACGAGTTATTCTTTATGAAATACATGTTATGTGTGTGTGTGCCTCATCTGTTATGTGAAATATGTGTTGATTAAAGCATGCTATACAGGTTTTAAACTATGTATAAAATGTATATTTTTATCTACTAATATGTTAGGTAGAACATGGGTAGATAGTTGGTGTGTAATAAACAGATGAAAGGCCTCGTTGTTGTTTGATTAGTCATCTAGCGGAGTTTAGATGACGACCACGGACTTTTCTAGACAGTCTTGTGGAACATTAGCAGGTTCGCCACCTGTAGGTGTTAATGAACTTGGGTGTTCATTCGATGTACTCCATCCCCCTCATGGTTGCCTTATTTGACTTATATTGCTGAGGAACCCCCGAAGCATGTGTTGTCGCCCCGATGAAATATTCTTAGACTAGGTCCCTTATGTTAGTTGTCTTAGGGACATAAAGTGAGAATAACGGGAATGGGTAATTCGGTTATTGTTGGTTGGTGGAAATTAAATATAATTATTTATTGTGGGTTGAAAACCCTATATGCTCACCAGGCTCCCAAGCCTGACCCACTCAGTTTTATTTGTATTACAGGAAGTGGCGCGAGGGCATAAGATGGATGAACCATCAAGTTGTTTTGTTTACAAGTCTGTATATGTATATATTTGTTGAATGACTTGTAATGTTATCGTTTATGCTTATTGGTCTGTATTGGAACATGACACCCCGAGTTTTGATTATATAATGAAAATACATTTCTTTTATGAAATGCTTTGATAAACATTGTTTTATCATGTTTTGTTTTTGGGAACAAATTCCGCAACTCTTTCAAATCAAAAGGATTTACTATGAAATTATTTTAAAAGCGTAAATGAAAATCGGTCTTTTCTGGCCGAGATTTTGGGGATGTCACAGGTCACAATTATGCAAACCGTGGAGGTCGAGGCAATGACCATCGGTCTTGTAAAGGCACTCGTGGTACGAATGATAATCGAGACAATAGTCATATTCAATATTACAATTGCCAAGGATTTGGGAACTATGCTCCAAAATGCAAGAAACCACGTCAAGAAAGACAACAAGAAGATAACCTATCCCAAGGTCACATCAATGATAAACCAGCTTTACTAATGGCCGTAATCCATGATAGTGAGCCTAGATATGAAGTGTTACTCAATGAAGAAAATGTCAACCCAATATTAATAAACACAAATGAAAAAGAGCAAAATCAATCCAAGATGTGGTATCTTGATAATAGCGTGAGTATTAACATGATCGGTGACAAGACTAAGTTTTGAGATCTCAACCATGCAATTTAAGGTTATGTGAAGTTTGGAGATGCTTCTAAGGTCAGAATTGAAGTCAAATGATCAATTTTGTTTCTTCACAACGATGGAGAAAATTGACTACTTAAGAACATGTAATACATACCAAAGCTATGCAATTACATTATTAACTTCGACCAACTCACAGAAAATGGTAATCGGATAGATTGTTCTTGTGGATACATGATGAAAGAAACAAGTTGTTAATAAAGGTAAAACAATGCAAAAATGGGTTATACAAAATCTTATTGAAAGATATAGATTCTAAATTTGATTTCAGTTTAAGCCAAGAAATTTCCATGTAAAGTCATGAAAGTAGTGAGAAGTTTGAAAGTTATGCTGTAACAACTCATGATAAATGCAATAAAGGGTTGGATGGTGGCATGGTGCGATCACTACTATTGAGAAAA